>NC_057419.1:60726172-60780122 GCF_019320065.1 Cervus canadensis
AGGGTTGAACAAAAAGGTTTATCTTCTACATGAGGCCAGTTATTCAAGAGTAGGAGAGATAGCTGTTTTATCTTATGCATAATAGACAACACAGAGGGTCAAGAAAAAATGAAGAAACAAGAGTTGTTACAAATGAAATAAAAAAGATACATTTTCAGAAAAAGAGCTTACTTAAGCAGAGATAAGTGATTTACCTAGCAGAGAGCTCAAAGCAATAATCATGAATATGCTTACTAAGGTCAGGAGAGGAATGCATGAACAAAGCTGAATTTCAACAGAGACAGAGCATAAGAAAATACAAAACAGAGATTACAGAGCTAAAGAACAAAATGACTGAACTGAAAATTGCAATAGAGGATTACAATAGCAGATTAGATGTTTAATGTAAGCTTCATAATAACCACAAAACAAAAACCTATGGTAGATACACAAAAGATAAAGAGACAGGAATCTAAGCATACCACTAGAAATCATCAAACCACAAAGGAAGAGTGCAAGAGAAAAAAGAAATAAATGAATTATAAAACAGCCAGAAAATGATTGACAAAATGGTAATAAGCCCATACAATTCACTGTCTTGCCTGATATGAAAAAGTTAGTTCTTCAAGCTGAAACAAGTTGCTCAAATAATAGCATCAAAACATAAAAATATAAATATCACTGGTAAAGAAAAACATATATTCAAATATGAGATAATATGATGATAATAGTGGTACACAAATTATGTTTAAGCCAACTATAAAATTTAAAAGAAGAAAAGCTATAAGAATAAGAATAATCACAAAATTGTGTTAATGGATACATAATATCAGAAGAAGTAAATTCCAATATCAATAACAAAGTGAAGGGAGAGAGTAACAGTACAGAGTTTTATATGGAATTGTTATCACTTAAAATAGGTTGTTGTAGCTATAATAATTCTTATGCAAGTCCCTTGGTAGCCACAAAGAAAAGACCTAGAGTAGATATGAAAAAAGTAAAGAAAAAAATCAAAGTACATCACTATAAAAAACACCAGATCACAAAGGAAAATAGCAAGAGAAAGAAAGGGAAAAATAATTTTAAAAAGACAGAAAACAATGAACAAAAATGGTATACAAAGTCCTTAACTATCAATAATTACTTCAAATATATATAGATTAAACTCATCAATCAAAATATGTAGACTGGCTCAATGAATTTTAAAAATAAGATTAAAATTTAAAGAAAAAGATATACTGTTGAATAAGAGACAAATTATTATTATTATTTTTAATTGTGAAAGTATGGTAGCACATTTACAGGAGACTTGGAAAATACAGAACAAGGTTACATATAGTTTCACTATATATTACAATTATTGTTTAAGTAGATAAATTAAGATTTTTAGTTGGAGTTTCAACATCAAACTCTCAAAATACCACCTACTGGGAATGTGTGTTGATTCACAAGGAGAAGGGGCAGATTAAGACAAAGGTCAAAGACAAGGAATGTCAGTGCACATTTCCAGACTGTTGACTGTTCTGTCCTTGGGAAAGTCATGCTCTTTGTTGAAGTAACTATCAACCAAAGACAGCTTTCAGAAGTGCTGGTCTACACTTACCCAGATGGGGAAAATACAGCTTCCCAAAACTTGTCTTATTTACAATGAGGATTTCCTGAACAGCACCTGGGCCAAGGGCCAAACAGCCCTCAATGAAATCCAACAATTTTTTGTATACAAGATCAAAGAAAAAAATCAAAAGAGAAGGTCCTTATTACCTGAAAGACTCTGGGACCCATGTGGGATGTCACCTCTGAGACCTCTCAGGATTAACTTCCTTCAGTTACTTCCTGGTTAACAGTACCATTCAAGAAACAGGAATTTAGTTCTTTAACTCAGTTTTGCTGTTAAAGGAAATAGAGCAGTACAACCCACCAGACAATATCACTGTCCACTAAAATGAATCTCACTGCCTCATCCATTGGGAAAAACCCAGGACCCAACAGACACGGTCCAATAGGGAGTTCCAGTACTATCTGGACATCCAGAGATTATGTGATACTGGAAGCAGTAGAAATCAACTGATTGTTGTGTTTGGTGACTCAGCGAATAGATACAACTTTCTGAAACCTGGGTCCAAAGCAAAACATACTGTGAAGATAAGGATGGTGGATACTCAAAAAGCCCACTGGAGGGCCTGGAAACAGCCCATTGAGATTAGCTCCAAAGAACCAGAATCCATCCTGGTGTATGTCTACATGCTGGTGATCCTGGGGACTCTCGTCTATGGTCTGACCCTCAGCTGTTTTTTCAAAAGGTTATTCAGGACACAGATTATTCCTGCCAGTTCCACAGGCCAAAGATAAGTTGAACAATAACGATGAAATCGACCACAAGATCCTCTGGGAGGGCTTTACACATGAAATGGGAAATGGTGAAAAGGAAGAGGTCTTAACTGTGGAGGAAGCTGCAGAAGTACCAGAGAAACTGAATTCCAGGAGCCTCTGTACCTGGGACTTTCTAGAAGTTGCTAGCTTTTCTTTTCTTTTTTTTTAATTTTTAAGTGTTTCTTAAATGTTTTGTTTACTGTTTTGAATATATCTTTTTAAAATCATAATGAGCATTTTATAGCACTTTATTTTTTGTGGGGCTTCCCAGGGTGCACAGTGGTAAAGAACCCAAATGCCAGTTGAAGATATTCAGGTTCAATCCCTGGGTCATGAAGATCACCTGGAGGAGAAAATGTCAATCCAGTCTAGTATTTATGCCTGGGAAATCCCATGGACAGAAGAGCCTGGTGGGCTAAAGTCCATGGGGTCATAAAGAGTCGGACATGACTGAGCAACTAAACAACAACAAAAATTAATTGAATGTCTATACAGAGAAGTAGAAGTGTAGAGTAGACCTGCAAAGCTCTGTGAGCCAATTCAACATAACTAATGAATTATTAATTATTAATGCCTGGGACTCTGTGCTTCCTGGACTCAGTTGATTATTTCCTTTGCCATGTTAAGGAAGCTTTCAGCTATTATCTCTTCTAATATTTTCTCAGGTTCTTTCCTTCCCTCTTCTCCTTCTGGGACCCCAATAATTCGAATGCTTGTCTATATAATATTGTACCAGAAGTCTTTTAGGTTGTTCTCTTTGTTTTTTTTTTTTTTTTTTCTGTTCTGCAGCAGTGATTTCCACTATTCTATCCTACAGGTCACTTATCTGTTCTTCTGCCTCAGTTATTCCTACTAGGGTATTACTCATCTTTGTTTGTTTATTTAGTTTGCTCTATAGTTCTTATAGGTCATTGGTGAACATTTCTTGCATCTTCTCCATTGCCTTCCTAAGGTCCTGGATCATCTTCATTATCATTATTCTGATTTTTTTTTTTCCTGTAAGATCGCCTATCCTCACATTGTTTAGTTGTTTCTATGAGGTTTTATCTTGCCTCTTCATAACTTTGGGACTTAACTTTCTGCTTTTTCATCCTGATTAGCTTTCTGTGTGGATCACAGTAAACTGAGGAAAATTCTTAAAGAGATGGGAATACGAGAACAACTTATCTGCCTCCTGAGAAGCCTGTATGCAGGTCAATAAGTAACAGTTAGTACCAGACATGAAACAATGGACTGAACTGGTTCAAAATTGGGAAAGGAGTATATCAATGCTGTATATTATCACTCGGCATATTTAACTGTATGCAGAGTACATCATGTGAAATGTGGGGCTGGATGAAGCAGAGGCTAGGATCAAGATTGCTGGGAGAAATATTAATAACTTCAGATATGCAAATGACACCACCCTTATGGCAGAAAGTGAAGAGGAACTAAAGTGCCTCTTGATAAAGGTGAAAGAGGAGAGTGAAAAAGCTGGCTTAACACTCAACATTCATAAAACGAAGATCATGGCATCTGGTCCCATCACTTCATGGCAAATGGATGGGGAAACAATGGACACAGTAACAGACTTTATTTTCTTGGTCTCCAAAATCACTGCAAATGGTGACTGCAGTTATGAAATTAAGAGACACTTGCTCCTTAGAAGAAAAACTATGAGAAACCTAAACAGCATATTAAAAGCAGAGACATTACTTTGCCAACAAAGATCCATACAGTCAAAGCTATCATTTTGCCAGTAGTCATGTATGAATGTGAGAGTTGGACCATAAAGAAGGTTGAGCACCACAGAATTGACACTTTTGAACTGTGGTGTTGGAGAAAACTTTTTTTTTTAAGGTATTTTACTTTATTTTCTACCAATAGTTTTCTCTGAGGCATGGATATAACTATCCCAAATGTTTTACTTTATGTTTTTTTTTAAATTTGTATTGTTTAATTAATTACTTTATTCTAATTGGAGGCTAATTACTAAACAATATTGTAGTGGCTTTTGCCATACGTTGACATGAATCAGCCATGGGTGTACATGTGTTCCCCATCCTGAACCCCCCACCCACCTTCCTCCCCATCCCATCCCTCACTGTCATCACAATGCACCAGCCCTGAGCACCCTGTGTCATGCATTGAACCTGGGCTGGTGATCTGTTTCACATACAAAAATATACATGTTTCCATGCTATTCTCTCAAATCATCCCACCCTTGCCTTCTCCCACAGAGTCCAAAAGACTGTTCTTTACATCTGTGTCTCTTTTGCTGTCTCACATATAGGGTCATTGTTACCATCTTTCTAAACTCCATATATATGTATTAGTATACTGTCGCATAGAGTCAGACACGACTGAAGCGACTTAGCAGCAGCAGCAGCAGCAGCATACTGTATTGGTGTTTTACTTTCTGATTTATTTGCTCTGTATAATAGGCTCCAGTTTCATCCACTTTATTAGAACTTATTCAAATGCATACTTTTTAATGGCTGATTGATATTCCATTGTGTACATGTACCAGTTTTCTTATCCACTCATCTGCCGATGGACATCTAGGTTGCTTCCATGTTCTGGCTATTATAAACAGTGTTGCAATGAACATTGGGGTACACGTGTCTCTTTCAGTTCTGGTTTCCTCGATGTCCATGCCCAGCAGTGCGATTGCTGGGTCATATGGCAGTTCTATTTCCAGTTTTTAGGAATCTCCACACTGTTCTCCATAGTGGCTGTACTAGTTCACATTCCCACCAAAAGTTTAAGAAGGTTCCCTTTTCTCCACACCCTCTCCAGCATTTATTGTTTGTAGACTTTTCATGGCAGCCATTCTGACTGGCATGAGATGGTACCTCATTGTGGCTTAGATTTGCATTTCTCTGAGAATGAGTGATGTTGAGCATCTTTTCATGTGTTTGTTAGCCATCTATATGTCTTCTTTGGAGAAATATCTGTTCAGTTCTTTGACCCATTTTTTTGACTGGGTTGTTTATTTTTCTGGAATTGAGCTGCAGGAGCTGCTTGTATATGTTTGAGATTAATTCCTTGTCAGTTGCTTTGTTTGTTATTATTTTCTCCCATGCTGAAGACTGTCTTTTCACCTTTCTTATATTTTCCTTTGTTGTGCAAAAGCTTTTAAGTTTTATTAGGTCCCATTTGCTTATTTCTGTTTTCATTTCCATTACTCTGGAAGGTGAGTCATAAATCCTGCTGTGATTAATGCCAGAGCGTGTTTTGCCTATGTTTTCCTCTAGGAGTTTTATAGTTTCTGGTCTTACGTTTAGATCTTTAATCCATTCTGAGTTTATTTTTGGTTTTAGAAGGCATTCTGGTTTCATTTTTTTACAAGTGGTGACCAGTTTTCCCAGCACCACTTGTTAAAGAAATTGTCTTTTCTCCATTGCATAGTCTTGCCTCCTTTGTCAAAGATAAGGTGTCCATAGGTGTGTAGATTTATCTCTGGGCTTTATATTTTGTTCCATTGATCTGTATTTGTCTTTGTGCTAGTTCCATACTGTCTTGATGACTGTAGCTTTGTAGCATAGCCTGAAGTCAGGCAGGTTGACTCCTCCAGTTCCATTCTTCTTTCTCAAGATTGTTTTGGCTATTCGAGGTTTTTGTATTTCCATACAAATTGTGAAAATATTTGATCTAGTTCTCTGAAGAATACCATTGGTAGCCTGATAGGGATTGCATTGAATCTATACATTGCTTTGGGTAGTATACTCATTTTCAGTATATTGATTTTCCCAATCTATGAATGTCAGGGAATGTTTGACAGGAGGATTCCTACGTACTGTCTCTCATGAGTCCTTTGTCCCTGTTCGGGCGCCATTTGTTAGGGTCCTTTAATGGACCGGAACCTTGTGGTGCGGAGTCGACGATAAGAAAGTGAAAGAGAGAGAGAGAGAGAGAGAGACAAAAAAGACCCGGGACCTAAGCTCTGATGGAGCAAAGGTGCTTTAATGATTTTTCTATGAGTATATATAGGCTGCAGTACAAGAAACTTCTTTTGGGAATGATAGAGATCAGAAAACCAAATGTACAGCAACTGTTACCAAGGGAACAAGGGGTAATGTTAGTCACAAGGACACCATTTCCCGAATGGATTATTTGTTCCTAAGAATATCAGAAATGTGGAATGTTTGCCTTCTTTTCAGGTCTGTCTTGGAAGTGTAGTCATCCTCTTTAACACACTGAACAGTGAGATTCAACAGTTGCTAAGCTGCACTTCTTTTTCAAGGACAAGGTCAAATATATTTGGATGTGAGCAACATTTCATTTGTCAAGTTGTTCTACATCACGTTTTTAATAATTTCACTTAGGAAAAAATATTTGAGTGGTTACTCCTAATCCTTTGCCCCAAATAACACAAACCACAGCCAAATACCAGTCCCAAACAGATTTCTGAATGATTTTTTTTTTTAAGACGGAAATATTTCCTAAGAATGTTTTCATCATTATCGCTTTCCTTTCTTTTTATAACTATTGTTAATATAGCCTTATTTGTTTTATAGTTTTTAAACTTACCACAAAGAGATGTTTTGACAAAAGCAAAAAACAAACAAACAAAAAAAGAAGTTTTAAAACATTATAGGACACTTCCTTTCCTTTGCCCATTTGATATCAAGACGGGTTAACTAATCAATAGAAATCTAAGAAACTAATCTTACAGGGAAAAGATATGCTTCTATTTCTCCAGATGGATCCAACGAGCTCACATGACTTTCTGTTCAGAAGATTCAACCTAAGGGGGCCCCCAGCATTCAGACTAGAGATGAAACAGCAAAAAACCCAGGAAGAAAGAATTCCAATATAAGCCATGGCGACATTAAAAATTTCCAAAAAACGCTGCACTTGACGTCATCGACCTTATGATCTCTCTACTTGGGGACAGATAAAAATCCTTACTAACTAAACTGAAAACCTGATTTCTCAACAGGGAATGCCTCGGAATCCTAAAAATATTTTTCTTCACTATGCTTGCTTTTGCTTCCCCCACTCAGGCTGACCTGATTGATCATACTTACTGGGCTTATATACCTAACCCCCCTTTTTTTATTGTAGGTTGTAAAATGGACAGATATAAGACCAATCATATCCACTAATGAGTCAACACATATGCCTCCTCCTTAGAACTTGGAGGGGCCCTCTCATCCTGAAGAAAAAGAAAAACTAATTAATATCATTCTAGGTTATGAAGTCCTTCCTTTATGTATGGGCCCAGCAGAATTATGTATAAACGTTAGTCGACAAACTTGGGCTTTCGTCCTGCCTCCAGAAAAGGATTTTCGGACACTACTTGGATTATTTACTGCCCTTTCTTTGTCAGTAAACCATGTTTATACTACTGAAACTTTAGAGAAAGAATTAGGGAAAGAACAAAGAACAACATGCCAAGGGTTTACTAATAAGAACTTTAAATATATTCCTGTTCACTGGGATAAATGTCATGCCAAACCAGGAAAATTAATGTTTATAGCTAATCATACAATTATCAATTGGGGACCCCATAGTATGTGGTTATTGAACTGCTCAGATGATATTAACAATACTATGTATGATTATATTACTCAAGTAACATAGAAGGTTACTAATACTACAATAGAACATTACCATGACAGAGGACTTCTTGGCTAGCTTGATGATGGAATGGCCCCCACCTCGTCCTCAAATCATCTTTGATAAACAGATTGGGCCTAAACAATGGGACATCTGAAAACTTGCTGCAAACACCGAAGAACCTGGGACTTGGACCAGACATTCCACAGGGACCAATCATAGCTATAGCAATTATTTCTTTCGCTATAATCAATCATATTTTATACAAGCCTATGTTCCATTTCCTTTTGTTATAGCTATAGGAAACTTACAATTCAATAAGACTATACGTTTTGTAACTTGCATAAATTGCAGATTATATACTTGTCTTAACTCCTCTATTTCCTTAAGGTATGTTTCTCTTTTAATTCTTCAATCTCGACTTAGTCTATGGTTACCAATAAATCTCCAACGGCCCTGGGAAGAAGGTCCCATGGCTGGACTTGCTTCCCGGTTGCTTACTAAATTGCTCTAGCGATGTAAACGATTCATTGGATGGCTGATCTTTGGCATTATAGGATTAATAACTATTTGCACCATTGCTGTCATCACTAGTGTTACTTTACAAACCTCAATTCAAACACATAATTCTATCCAAAATTGGACTAAAAATGCTCATACTATGTGGGCCACTCAGTCTCAAATAGATGAGGATATTCAAAAAGAAATACAGGAACTGAAAACAGCCATCAAATGGGTTGGAGATCAATTAACAGATGTGCAAAAACAGGTGATGCTAAAATGTGACTGGAATTCTACTCAATTTTGTGTTACTCCTGTTCATTTTAATAATAGTGCCTACAACTGGGAACAAATCAAGTTTCATTTACAAAACATACATGATAATGCCTTTCTGAATGTACAGTTATTACAAAAAAGAAATATGTAAAACCTTTTCTAATAATCTGCCATCTGCCACTAGTATGGGAACTTTAGCTATACAATTGGCTAATCAATTATCTGGGCTAGACCCACATAGATGGTTTCAAAGCCTTACTCATAGCATTGGGTCTAGAACTATAATTTTGGTGATTGTCTTAACAATTATATTTGTTGTCTACTGTTGCCTTCATGCAAAGATTGTCAAAACTAAACAAACTCTGATGGTCAGAACTCTTCTTACAAATATTATAAATAAATAAGGGGGAATTGTCAGGGAATGTTTGACGGGAGGATTCCTACATGCTGTCTCTCATGAGTCCTTTGTCCCTCTTCAAGTGGAACAGCACGCTGCTCCCAGGGACTGAGGTCATTGTGTGAGGCAAGCATGAGTCTCCTTTAGTAAACATTCTCCTTAGGACAAAACAGCTTAATCTCCTTCCCCTTACTTGAGATATAGATTGTCTCCTGACCTTGTGACTAACATTACCCCTTGTTCCCTTGGTAACAGTTGCTGTACATTTGGTTTTCTGATCTCTATCATTCCCAAAAGAAGTTTCTTGTACTGCAGCCTATATATACTCATAGAAAAATCATTAAAGCACCTTTGCTCCATCAGAGCTTAGGTCCCCGGGTCTTTTTGTCTCTCTCTCTCTCTCTTTCTCTCTTTCACTTTCTTATCGTCGACTCCGCACCACAAAGTTTCTGGTCCATTAAGACCTCCAACAATGAAACATGGTATATTTTCTATTTGTGTTCCATCTTCTATTTTTCATCAAGGTGTTTATAGTTTTGACTATTAATAAGGCTTTTTTTTTTCTCTTGGTAGCTTTTCTAAGTATTTTATCTTTTCGGTTTCAATGGTGAATGGGAATTTTTCCTTATTTATCTGTTTTCTCATGTGTTAGTTGTATAGTGATCAAGGGGCTTCTGTCATGCTGATTTATACCGTGAAAAATTTACTAATATTCATTTGATTAGTCTACATAATTTTTCTGGTGGGTTTTTTAGGGTTTTCTATGTGCAGGATCATGTCAACTGCAAACATAAGAGTTTTTACTTTCTTCTTCCCAATCTGGATTCTTTTAATTCATTTTCTTTCAGATAGCTGTGGCTAAAACGTTCAAAAGTATGTTGAAATAGTAGTTAGTGGGAGTGGCACCTGTCTTGTTCCTGATTTAGGGAGAAATGCTTTTCAAATTTTTCAACATTGAGGGATAATGTTTGCTGTGGGTTTTCATATTGAACTTTATTATGTTGCGGGTATGTTTTTCATGCCTGGTTCTTTCTGGAGAGTTTTTATTCATAATGGATGTTCGCATTTTCCGAAGGCTTCTCGTGCATCGTATTGAGATTAATCATATGGTTTTTATCTTTTCAATTTGTTAATATGTGGTGTATCACATTGATTGGAATTTGCAAATATTGAATAATCCTTGTGTTTCTCTGGGATGAAGCCCCACGTTGGTCATGATGTATGATCTTTTTAATAATGTGTTAGATTATGTGCTAAATTTTGTTAAGCTGATTTTTGCATCTATGTCATAGTGATACTTGGCCTGTTATTTTCTTTTCTTTCTATTTTTTTTTCTTTGTCTTTATCTTCGTTTTTTTTTTTTTTTTTTTTTGTGGCATCTTTGTCTGGTTTTGGTATTAGGGTAATGGTGGCCTCATAGAATGAGTTTGGAAGTTTACCTTCCTCTAAACTTTTATGGAAGAGTTTGAGTAGGATAGGTGTTAGCTCTTCTCTAAATTTTTTGTAGAATTCAGTTGTGAAGCCATCTGGTCCTGGGCTTTTGTTTGCTGGAAGATTTCTGATTACAGTTTCAATTCCCATGCTTGTGATGGGTCTGTTAAGATTTTCTATTTCTTCCTGGTTCAGTTTTGAAAACACATACATTTCTAACAATTTGTCAGTTTCTTCCAAGTTGTCCATTTTATTGGCATATAGTTGCTGATAGTAGTCTCTTATGATCCTTTGTATTTCAGTGTGGTCTGTTGTGATTTCTCCATTTTCATTTCTAATTTTATTGATTTGAATCTTCTCCCGTTTTTTCTTGATCAGTCTGGCATATGGTTTGTCTATTTTGTTTATCTTCTTAAAGAACCAGCTTTTAGCTTTGTTGATTTTTGCTGTGGGCTCCTTTGTATCTTTTTTTCATTTTCTTTTGACCCATTTTTTATGATTTATTTCCTCCTATTAACCCTGGGGTTCTTCATTTATTTCTTTTTCTAGTTGCTTTAGAGTTAGGTTATTTATTTGATTTTTCTCTTGTTTATTGAGGTAAGCTTGTATTACTATGAACCTTCCCCTAGCACTGCTTTTACAGTGTCCCATAGGTTTTGGATTGTTGTGTGTTCATTTTCATTTGTTTCTATGCATATTTTGGTTTCTTTTTTGATTTCTTCTGTGATTTGATGGTTTTTCGGAAGTGTGTTGCTTAGCATCCATATGTTCTTAATTTTAATAGTTTTTTTTCCCCCATAGTTGACATCTAATCTTACTGCATTGTGATCAGAAAAGATGCTTAAGACAATTTCATTTAGATTTATGGCCCAGGATGTGATCTATCCTAGAGAAGATTCTGTGTGCACTTGAGAAAAAAGTGGAATTCATTGTTTTGGGGTGAAATCCTATAGATATCAATTAGGTCTAACGGGTCCATTGTATCATTTAAAGTTTGTGTTTCCTTACTAATTTTCTGTTTAGTTGATCTATCCATAGGTGTGAGTGGGGTATTAAAGTCTCCCACTATTATTGGGTTATTGTTAATTTTCCCTTTTGTACTTGTTATCATTTGCCTTTCATATCGCAGTGCTCCTATGTTGGGTGCATATATATTTATAATTGTTATATCTTCTTCTTGGATTGATGTTTTGGTCATTATGCAGTGTCCATCTTTGTCTCTTTTCCTGGCCTTTATTTCAAAATCTATTTTATCTGATACGAGTATTGCTACTCCTGCTTTGTTTTGGTCTCTATTTGCGTGAAATATCTTTTTCCAGCCCTTCAATATCAGTCTGTATGTGTCCCTTGTTTTGAGGTGGCTTTCTTGTAGACAGAATATATAGGGTTCTTGTTTTTGTATGCATTCAACCAGTCTTTGTCTTTTGGTTGGGGCATTCAATTCATTTACATTTAAGGTAACTATTGATAAGTATGATCCCGTCGCCATTTACTTTGTTGTTTTGAGTTTGAGTTTATACACCCTTTCTGTGTTTCCTGTCTAGAGAAGATCCTTTAGCATTTGTTGAAGGGCTGGTTTGGTGGCGCTGAATTCTCTGAGCTTTTGCTTGTCTGTAAAGCTTTTGATTTCTCCTTCATATTTGAATGAGATCCTTGCTGGGTACAGTAATCTGGGTTGTAATTTTTTCTCTTTCATCACTTTATGTCCAGCCATTCCCTTCTGGCCTGATGAGTTTCTATTGAAAGATTAGCTGTTATCCTTATGGGAATCCCCTTGTGAGTTATTTTTTTGTTTTTCCCTTGTTGATTTTAATATTTGTTCTTTGTATTTGATCTTTGTTAATTTGATTAATATGTGTCTTGGGGTGTTTTGCCTTGGGTTTATCCTGTTTGGGACTCTCTGGGTTTTTTGTACTTGGGTACTTATTTCCTTCCCCATTTTAGGAAAGTTTTCAACTATTATCTCCTCAAGTATTTTCTCATGGCCTTTCTTTTTGTCTTCTTCTTCTGGGACTCCTATGAATCGAATGTTGGGGCATTTGACATTGTCCCAGAAGTCTCTGAGGTTTTCCTCTTTTTCTTTTTTCCTCTCTGTTTCATTTATTTCTACCATTCTATCTTCTACCTCACTTATCCTAACTTCTGCTTCCGTTATTCTACTGTTGGTTCCCTCCAGAGTGTTTTTTATTGCAGTTATTGCATTATTTATTATTGATGGACTCTTTTATTTCTTCTAGGTCCTTCTTAAACTTTCTTGCATCTTCTCAATCCTTGTTTCCAGAATATTTATCTGAAACTCCATTTTGTTTTCAAGATTTTGGATCATTTTTTACTACCTTTCTTCTGAATTATTTTTCAGGTAGACTCACTATCTCTTCCTCTTTGGTTTGCTGGGCATTTATCATGTTCCTTTACCTGCTGCATATTTCTCTGCCTTTTCGTCTAGTTTAGATTGCTGTGTTTGGGGTGGCCTTTCTGTATGCTGGAAGATTGTGGTTCCTCTTTATTGTGGAGGTTCCTCCCTGTGGGTAGGGCTGGATGAGTAACTTTTCAAGGTTTCCTGGTTAGGGAAACTTGTGTCAGTGTTCTGGTGGGTTGAGCTCGATCTCTTCTCTCTGGAGTGCAATGAAGTGTCCAGTAGTGAGTTTTGAGGTGTCTGTGGCTTTGGTGTGACCTTTGGCCACCTGAATTTTAATACTTAGGGCTATGTTCCTGCGTTGTTGGAGAATTACCTTGGTATGTCTTGCTCTGAAACTTGTTGGCTCTTGGGTGGATCTTGATTTCAGTGTAAGTATCGTGGTTTTTGGATGAGCTCTTGTCCAATAATGTTCCCTGGAGTCAGGACTTTTCTTGAGTTCTCAAATTTTGGATTTAAGCCTCCTGCCTTTGGTTTTCCATCTTATTCTTACAGTAGCCTCAAGACTTCTCCATCCATACTGCACTTCTAGGTTAGCGGAGAAAAGATTCTCTACAGTGAGGGACACCCAGAGAGGTTCGCAGAATAACATGGAGAAGAGAAGTGGGAGGAAGGAGATAGAGGTGACCAGGAGGAGAATAGGGGGAATCAAAAGGATTGAATCAGATCTAGCCAGTACTCAGTTCCATAAGTATATAGCCCAGAATACCCAAAGAGGTTCACAGAGTTGGGTAGAGAAGAGAAGGGGGAGGGAAGAGATAGACGTGACCTAGGGGAGAAAAAGGAGAGTCAAAAGGGGGACAGGGTAATCAAGCCAGTAATCACACTCCTAAGTAAAAATGGGTACTGAATATTGGATGCTTAAAGGTATTAAATTGATTTTAAAAAAAATACCAAAAAGCAAAGATTAAAAATCTAGAGTAGAAGTTATACTCTCAAAAATAAAATATTTAAAAAATCACAAAAATTATAAAAATTATATATGTAAATTAATTTTAAAATAGGATATTTTTGCAAGGTAATGGTTATAAAAATGAAAATTAAAGGAGTGATAAAGAATTTAAAAATTAAATAAATTTTTAAAAATTAAATGATATTAGTAAATTGTATTTAGGAATTTGTCTGGAACTGTTGAGGGCAGTGTAGGGTCAGTCCAGTTTCAGATAGTTCCTTGTTCCAGCCTTTACTTCTCAAGGTTTATAGGCCCCTTCCAATATATTCAGTGCTAACTAGAGGGTTTTAATCTGTTGCACCTGTCACTTCCAAAGCAGTTCCCTCTTTGTTTATTTTGGTTTCTTCTGTTTGCAAGTCTCTTCAGTGTCTAATTCCCGCCCTGACACAAGGGGGCAAAAGTGGTCACTTATTTAGGCTCACTTGTTCAGTTGTGCTGTGGGGAGGGAGGAACTCTGCAAACAAATATCACTGGCGTTTGTGGGGAATGTTCACATTGCCTGGGCCACACTGAGTTTGTGCCCATTCACAGCATGTGTGCTTTCCTGGTTTACACTGCTCAGGTTCCAGGTTGCTCTGCAGAGGAACTGTCTAAAGCGGGCCCTGGGTTTTGTGCACTTCCCAGGTCTAAGCCACTCAGGTTCAGGTCTTGGGTAGTCCACAAGGGCACAGACTCGCTTGGGCCTGTGTTTTGTGCCCTTCCCAGGTCTGAGCAGCTCAGGTGACTAGGTGCTTGGTGAGCTTACTCTACCTGGGTGGGGGGTGCGTCTTACCACCTCCCTGGTCCCAGCCACTGGGTTTCCTGGGTGTGCAGCAGGAGTTCCGTCTCAGGTGTGCTGTTTGTCTCCTCTGGGGAGCTGATCCTTGGCTGTGGCCCTCCTGGTGGATGTCAACCATCCAGGATCCCAGGAAGACTTGGTTAGCAACTGGGAGCCTGCTCGCAGATTGGTAGAGGATGCTGTCTCTAGGGGTGAAATTGCCCCTCGCCCTCTGGCTCTGGCTGTTGCCCGCCTGCCTCTCTGTCTCTGGTGGGGGATGGGCTGGGTGCAGGCGGCTAGCTCTCCTCTGGTATTCGCTCAGTCCTTTGTTTTGTGAGTGGCCCGGCAGTGCCTTAGGTTAGAGCTTTCTGTGGGAAAGTTCGCTCTCTCTCTCTTTCTCTCTCATTTTTTTCTCTCTCTCTGGCTATCCCATGGTTTGGGTTGTTATTTCACATTAGCTCCCTCAGATTTTCCTCAGGGCATTCAGGCCTGGTCCTTACCCAAAAGAAATGCAGCCCGTGACTCCCTGTTCAGCCTCTGCTTGCTGGTGGCGGACACGAGCATCTGGGCTACTTCTCTGCTGGGAGTTGTGATTAGGTGTGTAATCTGTGTTTTTTTTTTTTTTTTTCCTCCCGGTTACATTGCCCTCTGAGATTCCAAACCTCCCCACACACCCAGCAGTTAGAGGGTTTCCTGGTGTTTAGAAACTTTTCTTCCTTCACAACTACCTCCCCAGGATGGGTCTCCATCCCTAACTCTTTTGTCCCTCTTTTTATCTTTTATATTTTGTTCTACCTCCTTTCCAAGAGAATGAGCTGCTTTTCTGGGTGCCTGATGTCCTCTGCCAGTGTTCAGAAGTTGTTTTGTGGTATTTGCTCAGCATTAAAATGATCTTTCAATGAACTTGTAGAGGAGAAAGTGGTCTCCCCATCCTATTCCTCAGTCATCTTAGGATCCCCCCTCTGGAGAAGACTCTTGAGAGTCACTTAGAGAGCAAGGAGACCAAGCCAGTCAATCTTAAAGGAAATCAACCCTGAGTATTCATTGGAAGGATGGATGCTGACACTTAAGTTCCAATACTTTGGCCACCTGATGTGAAGAGCTGACTCATTGGAAAAGATCCTGATGCTGGGAAAGATTGAAGGTGGGAGGAGAAGCGGGTGACAGAGGATGAGATGGTTAGATAGGATCACTGACTCAATGGACATGAGTTTGAGCAAGCTCCAGAAGTTGATGAAAGACAGGGAATCCTGGCGTGCTGTAGTCCATGGAGTTGCAAAGAGTCGGACATGACTGAATGACAGTACAAAAGCAATGTTGTTTTTGTCCTTGCTGCTATTGGATTGTGGTTTTTCTAGCTTCTTCTCTTTTCCTTCTGGTAGATGAGGCTAAAAGGCTTGTATAAACTTCCTAACAGGAGGGACTCATGGTACAAAAAACTGGGTATTGCTCTGGTGGACAAGGCCTTTCTCAGTAAACTTTAATTTTCTGCTTATGTGTGGAGTTGAACTCTGTCCCTGTTAGTTGTTTGGTCTGAGACAACTCAATCCTGGAGTCTATGGGCTCTATGGTAGGGTTAATGGTGACCTTCAATAGGACTTACTCCATTAGTTGCCTTTCAGGAATGCTGCTGCCAATTCCCCCATCACTGCGATTAGCCACTGTCAACCAACTCCATCACATTAGACCCGCCAGTGCTAGCAGATGGTTCTGGTTCAGTGTCCTGTGGGGTCACTTCCCCTTTTCCCTGGGTCTTGGCATGTACAAGAGTTTGTTTGTGCCTTCCAAAAGTGCAAGATGTCTCCCCACAGTCCTGTGAAAGACTTGTAATCAAATTCCACTGGCTTTGAAAATCATTTTACTTGGGGTTGCCCAGTCCTTTTGCCAGATCCCTAGTCTGGGAAATATGACATGAGTCTCAGAAACTTCACAACAATGGGAAAACTTCTTTGCTATTATTGCTATTATTACTGCCCACATTGTGGGTCACCCACCTGACAGACATGGGATTTGATTTTATCCTGTTTTCACTCCTTCTACCATCTCATTGCAACTTCTTCTGTGCCTATTAGACATGGGGTATCTTTTTTTGCTGCGTTCCAGCATCCTCTTGTTAGTTGTTCCAGCAGCTAGTTGTGATTTTGGTGCTCTCCCAACAGGAGATGAGTACATGGCCTTCTACTCTGTCATCTTGAACAAGAAAGATTGAGACTCAACTTTAGATTTAAGGACAGGTATCAGAGAAGGCAATGACAACCCACTCCAGTACTCTTGCCTGGAAAATCCCATGGATGGTGGAGCCTGGTAGGCTGCAGTCCATGGGGTTGTGAAGAGTCGGACATGACTGAATGACTTCACTTTCACTTTTCACTTTCATGCATTGGAGAAGGAAATGGCAACCCACTCCAGTGTTCTTGCCTGGAGAATCCCAGTGACGGCGGAGCCTGTTGGGCTGCCGTCTATGGGGTTACACAGAGTTCAGACACGACTGAAGTGAATTAGCAGCAACAGCAGCATAGGCTGGAAGTGAGTGGGAGTAAAAAAGATATGTCATGTAAATGATAACCAAAGGAAAGTAGAGGTGGCTACATGTATATTAGACAACATTTGCTAAGAAAAATCTGTCAAAGAGAAAAAATAGGTCATTACATAATGATAAAAGGATTGATTCAAAAAGAAGATATAGCAATTATAAATATATATGCGCCCAATATAAGAACACTATATAAAGCCAACATTAACAGAATTAAAGGGAGAAATAGACAGAAATACTATAATAGTAGGAAACTCTGATACTGTACTTTCCATAATGCATAAATCATCCAGATAGAAAATGAATAAAGAAACAGCACACTCTAGTAGCAATGTAGATCAATTTCATCTAGCAGATTTACAAAGAATATTCCATCTAACAGTAGCAGAATATGCATTTCTTTCAAATACACACAAAACTTCCTCTAGGAAAGATCACAAGATTGGTCACAAAATAAGCATTAAAAATTTAACAAGGTTGAAATTATTCCAACCATATGTTTTGACCTCAGTGGATTAAACTAGAAATCAGTAACCAAAGAAAACAGGGAAAGTCACAAATATATGGAAATTGAAAAAAGCACACCTTAGGGAACCACAGACCTCCAGAATACAGAAAGCCCACTCCAGATACAGCAATCTAAACAAGATGAAAAGGCAAAGAAATACCCAACAGGTAAAGGAACATGAAAAATGCCCACCAAGTCAAACAAAAGAGGAGGAGATAGGGAATCTACCTGAAAAAGAATTTAGAATAATGATAATAAAAATGATCCAAAATCTTGAAAACAAAATGGAGTTACAGATAAATAGCCTGGAAACAAAGATTGAAAAGATTCAAGAACTGTTTAATAAAGACCAGAAGAAATAAAAAAGAGTCAATTAAAAGAATAATAAATGGCAATGAATGAGATCAAACACTTTGGAGGGACCAACGAGTAGAATACGGAGGCAGAAGATAGGTAAGTGAGGTAGAAAAATAATGGTGGAATAATGAAGAAGAGAGGAAAAAAGAAAAAAGGATCAAAAGAAATGAGGACAACCTCAGGGACCTCTGGGACAATGTGAAACGCCCCAACATCCGAATCATAGGAGTCCCAGAAGAAGAAGACAAAAGAAAGGCCATGAGAAAATACTCGAGGAGATAATAGCTGAAAACTTCCCTAAAATGGGGAAGGAAATAGCCACCCAAATCCAAGAAACCCAGAGAGTCCCAAACAGGATAAACCCAAGGCGAAACACCCCAAGACACATATTAATCAAATTAACAAAGATCAAACACAAAGCACAAATATTAAAAGCAGCAAGGGAGAAACAACAAATAACACACAAAGGGATTCCCATAAGGATAACAGCTGATCTATCAATAGAAACCCTCCAGGCCAGAAGGGAAATGGCAGGACATACTTCAAGTAATGAAAGAGAATAACCTACAACCTAGATTACTGTATCCAGCAAGGATCTCAATTCAGATATGAAGAGATTCAAGCTTACAGATAAGCAAAAAGCTGAGAGAATTTCAGCACAACACCAAACCAGCTCTCAACAAATGCTAAAGGAATCTTCTCTAGACAGAAATGCAGAAAGGTTGTTAAACGTGAAACCCAAAACAACAAAGTAAATGGCAACGGGACCACACCTATCAATAATTACCTTAAATGTAAATGGGTTGAATGCCCCAACCAAAAGACAAAGATTGGCTGATGGATACAAAAACAAGACCCCTATATATGCTGTCTACAAGAGACCCACCTCAAAGCAAGAGACACATACAGACTAAAAGTGAAGGGCTGGAAAAAAATATTTCATGCAAATGGAGACCAAAAGAAAGCAGGAGTCGCAATACTCATATCAGATAAATAGACTTTCAAATAAAGGATGTGAAAAGAGACAAAGAAGGACACTACATAATGATCAAAGGATCAATCCAAGAAGAAGATATACATTTATAAAATATATATGCAACCACATAGGCACAACCGCAATATGTGAGGCAAACACTAACGAGTATGAAAGAGGAAATTAATATAACACAATAATAGTGGGAGAGTTTAATACCCCACTCACAACTATGGACAGATCAACTAAACAAAAAATTAACAAGAAAAACACAAACTTTAAATGACACAATGAACCAGCTAGACCTAATTGATATCTATAGGACATTTCACCCCAAAACAATCAACTTCACCTTTTTCTCAAGTGCACACGGAACATTCTCCAGAATAGATCACATCCTGGGCCATAAATCTAGTCTTGGAAAATTCAAAAAATTGAAATCATTCCAGTCATCTTTTCTGACCACAGTGCAGTAAGATTAGATCTCAATTACAGGAAAAAATTGTTAAAAATTCAAACATATGGAGGCTAAATAACACGCTTCTGAATAACCAACAAATCATAGAAGAAATCAAAAAAGAAATCAAAATATGTATAGAAATGAATGAAAATGAAAACACACAAAACCAAAACCTATGGGACACTTAAGCGTGCTAAGGGGAAGGTTCATAGCATTACAGGCTTACCATCAAGAAACAAGTAAAAAAACAAATAAATTAACCTAACTCTACAACCTAAAAGCAATTAGAGAAAGGAAGAAATTGAAGAAACCCCAGGGTTAGTAGAAGGAAAGAAATCTTAAAAATCAGGGCAGAAATAAATGCAAAAGAAACTAAAGAGACCATAGCAAAAATCAACAAAGCTAAAAGCTGGTTTTTTTGAAAAAATAAACAAAATTGACAAACCATTAGCAAGACTCATTAAGAAGCAAAGAGAAAAGAACCAAATTAACAAAATTAGAAATGAAAATGGAGAGATCACAACAGACAACACTGAAATACAAAGGATCATAAGAGACTACTACCAGCAGCTCTATGCCAATAAAATGGACAACTTGGATGAAATGGACAAATTCTTAGAAAAGTATTAACTTTCCAAAACTGAACCAGGAAGAAATAGATAAATCTTAACAGAACCCATCAACAAGCAGGAAATCGAACTGTCCTCAAAAAATCTTCCAGCAAACAAAGCCCAGACCAGATGGCTCACAGCTGAATTCTCCAAAAATTTAGAGAAGAGCTAACACCTATCTTACTCAAACTCTTCCAGAAAATTGCAGATGAAGGTAAGCTTCCAAACTCATTCTATGAGGCCACCATCACCCTTATTCCAAAACCAGACAAAGATGCCACAAAAAAAGAAAACTACAGACCAATATCACTGATGAACATAGATGCAAAAATCCTTAACAAAATTCTAGCAAACAGAATCCAACAACATATTAAAAAAAATCATACATCATGACCAAGTGGGCTTTATCCCAGGAATGCAAGGATTCTTTAATATCCTCAAATCAATCAATGTAATACACCACATTAACAAATTGAAAGATAAAAACCATATGATTATCTCAATAGATGCAGAGAAAGCCTTTGACAAAATTCAACACTCATTTATGATTAAAACTCTCCAAAAAGCAGGAATAGAAGGAACATACCTCAACATAATAAAAGCTATATATGACAAACCCACAGCAAGCATCAACCTCAATGGTGAAAAATTGAAAGCATTTCCCCTGAAATCAGGAACAAGACAAGGGTGCCCACTCTCACCACTACTATTCAACATAGTGTTGGAAGTTTTGGCCACAGCAATCAGAGCAGAAGAAGAAGTAAAAGGAATCCAGATAGGAAAGAAGAAGTAACTCTCACTGTTTGCAGATGACATGATCCTCTATATAGAAAACCCCTAAAGACTCTACCAGAAAAATTAACTAGAACTAATGCAATGATAAGTAAGTTGCAGGATATAAAAATTAACACACAGAAATGCCTTGCAATTCCTATATACTCATGAAAACAGAAAGAGAAATTAAGGAAACAATACCATTCACCATTGCAACAAAAAGCATAAAATACTTAGGAGTTTATCTACCTAAAGAAACAAAAGACCTATACATAGAAAAATATAAAACACTGATGAAAGAAATCAAAGAGGACACAAACAGATGGAGAAACATACCGTGTTCATGGATTGGAAGAATCAATATTGTCAAAATGGCTATTCTACCCAAAGCAATCTATAGATTCAATGCAATCCCTATCAAGCTACCAACGGTATTTTTCACAGAACTAGACCAAAGAATTTCACAATTTGTATGGAAATAAAAAAACCTCGAATAGCCAAAGTAATCTTGGAGAAGAAGAATGGGACTGGAGGAATCACTGCCACTTCAGAACTCTACTACAAGCCAACAGTTCAATCACAGTAATGGTACTGGCACAAAGACAGAAATATAGATCAATGGAACAGAATAGAAGCCAGAGATAAATCCACGAACTATGGACCCTTATCTTTGGACAAAGGAGCAAGGATATACAATGGGAAAAAAGACAACCTCTTTAACAAGTGGTGCTGGGATAACTGGTCAACCACTTGTAAAAGAATGAAACTAGAACACTTTCTAACACCATACACAAAAATAAACTCAAAATGGATTAAAGATCTAAATGTAAGACCAGAAATTATAAAACTCCTAGAGGAGAACATAGGCAAAACACTCTCCGACATAAATCACAGCAAGATCCTCTATGACCCACCTCCCAGAATATTGGAAATATAAGCAAAACTAAACAAATGGGACCTAATGAAACTTAAAACTTTTGCACTACAAAGGAAACTATAAGCAAGGTGAAAAGACAGCCCTCAGATTGGGAGAAAATAATAGCAAATGAAGCAACAGACAAAGGATTAATCTCAAAAATATACAAGCAACTCCTGCAGCTCAATTCCAGAAAAATAAATGACCCAATCAAAAAATGGGCCAAAGAACTAAACAGACATTTCTCCAAAGAAGACATACAGATGGCTAACAAACACATGAAAAGATGCTCACATCACTCATTATTAGAGAAATGCAAATCAAAAACCACAAATGAGTACATTACACGCCAGTCAGGATGGCTGCTATCCAAAAGTTATAAGCAATAAATGCTGGAGAGGGTGTGGAGAAAAGGGAACCCTCTTACACTGTTGGTGGGAATGCAAACTAGTACAGCCACTATGGAGAACAGTGTGGAGATTTCTTAAAAAACTGGAAATAAAACTGCCATATGACCCAGCAATCCCACTTCTGGGCATACACACCGAGGAAACCAGATCTGAAAGAGACACGTGCACCCCAATGTTCATCGCAGCACTGTTTATAATAGCCAGGACATGGAAGCAACCTAGATGCCCATCAGCAGATGTATGGATAAGGAAGCTGTGGTACATATACACCATGGAATATTACTCAGCCATTAAAAAGAATTCATTTGAATCAGTTCTAATGAGATGGATGAAACTGGAGCCCATTATACAGAGTGAAGTAAGCCAGAAAGATAAAGAACATTACAGCATACTAACACATATATATGGAATTTAGAAAGATGGTAATGATAACCCTATATGCAAAACAGAAAGAGAGACACAGATGTACAGAACAGACTTTTGGACTCTGTGGGAGAAGGCGAGGGTGGGATGTTTCGAGAGAACAGCATCGAAACATGTATATTATCTAGGGTGAAACAGATTACCAGCCCAGGCTGGATGCATGAGACAAGTGCTCGGGCCTGGTGCACCGGGAAGACCCAGAGGAATCGGGTGGAGAGGGAGGTGGGAGGGGGGATCAGGATTGGGAATACATGTAAATCCATGGCTGATTCATATCAATGTATGACAAACCCACTGGAAAAAAAAAATAATAATAAAAAAAAAATAAAAAAAATAAAACAGAAGACCAATTTTTCCAATAACTTGTTATATTATAAAAATTGAGATATAACTTACATGAAGTACATACATATTACATGAATAGCTCAACATACTTTTGCATATGAATATATTTTGTAACCAATATCCACAGAAAAATATGGAAATTTCCATTACTTCAGAGGGCTCCCACATACATGGGTGATCATTATAAATAATACACTCTTTAAAAACCTTTGGATCAGAGAATAAGTGAAAATATAAATTAGAAAATAGCTTAAAGACAATCAAAACCAAAAATACAACATACTGAACTTACAAGTACAGCAAAATCAGTGCTTAGAAGGCAATTTATAGTGATGAACAATTATACTGAAAATATTAATAAAGATTTCAAATTAAAACTTTATTTTATACCTCAAAAAAGTAGAAAAAAATCCCAAAGTGAAAGCTAGCAAAGGAAAGAAAACAACAATTAGAGCAGAAATAACTGAAATTAAAAATAGAAAAACAACTTTAAAAATGACAAAACTAGAAGTTAGTTTTATGAAAGATTAAAAATGACAAATATTTAGCTTCACTAAACATGAAGAAAAGCTAGAACATCAAAATAAATTAAATCACATATGAAAGAGGAGACATTACAATTGATGGATGGCACAGAAACAGAAAAGATTATGAGAGACTATTATGAAAAATATGTGTCAACAAATCAGACAACCTAGAAGAAATGGATAAATGTGTAGACTTACCACTTACCAATACCATATTATACAGAAATAGAAATTCTGAGCAGACCAATATTAAAACAGGATATTTAAATAATATGAAAAACATTCCCCAACAAAGAAAAGACCAGTACCAGACGGTTCCACTGGTGAATTCTACCAATCATTTAAACAAAATTAATGGCAATTCTTAAACGCTCCCAAAATATAGAAGATGAGGTAATACTTCCAAATTCATTTTGTGAGACCAGTATCACGATGATATCAAAACTAAAAAATATGAAATTAAAGAAACTACAAACCCAAATCCCTGAAACCATACATGCAAAACCCTCAACAAAATATTAGAAAACCAAATTCAACTGTACATTAAAGGATAATATGCTGTGAAAAATTGGGATCCATCCATGTGATTCAAGAATGGTTCAACAAACAGTAGTTCCCCCTCATTTTTGTTTTTATTTTATGCAGTTTCAGTTATCCATGGTCCACAAATATTAAATGGAAAATTCTAGAACGAAATTAAAAATCCATAAGTTTTAAATTGGCAGCTGAGCAGCACTGGAGTGGCAGCTGTGTGGCGCTGGAGTAGCTGAGAGAAGATACCCCATGTCCAAGATCAGAGAATCCCCAACAAGATGGTAGGCACTGAAGCGGAGGCTGTGTGATGCTGGAGTGGCTGCAAGGAGATACCCCGTGTCCAAGGGCAAAGGAGAAGCCCCACCAAGATGGTAGGAGGGGCGATTTTGCATTTAGAATCAAACCCCATTCCCACCAGAGATGCTCAGAAGGCTCAAACATACCTTGTGTGCACCAGGACAAAGAGACCCCAGACAGAGTGAAACAGAACTGTGTATGAGCATCTCCTGGGGAGGTATGGGCCAGCAGTGGACTGCCACAAGGACAGGGGCTCTGGGTTGCAGCAGACTTGGGAATGGCATAAGCCCTCTTGGAGAAGGTCGCCATTAATCCCACTATAGAGTTGCCAGAACTTACACGGGACCGGGAAATAGCCTTTTGGAGGGCACAAACAGAACCTTGTGCACACCAGGACCCAGGATAAAGAAGCAGTGATTCCACAAGAGACTGACCCATACTTTCCTGGGACTGTCCAGGAGTCTCCAGGGGAGGCGTGTGTTCATGGTGGAATGCTACAGGGTGGGGGCACTGAGTGTAGCAGTACATGCATGGGACCTTTTGAAGGAGGTTGCCAATATCTTCATTACCTCCACCATAGTTTGATCCCAGGTAAATAACAGGGAGAGAACACAGATCCACCCATCAAGAGAAAATTGGATTAAAGATTTACTGAGCTTGGCCCCCTCATCAGAAAAAGATCCAGTTTCTCCCTCAGTCAGTCTTTCCCATCATGAAATTTCCATAAGCCTCTTTTCCTTCTCCATCAGAGGGCAGACAGGCTAAAAACCACAGTAACAGAAAAGTAACCAACCAGATCACATGGACCACAGCCTTGTCTAACTCAATGAAACTAAGAGCAATGCTATGTAGGTCCACCCAAGACGGATGGGTCATGGTGGAGAGTTCTGAAAAAATGTGGTCCACTGGAGAAGGGAATGGCAAACCACTTCAGTATTCTTGCCTTGATACCTCCAAGAACAATATAAAAAGGGAAAAACATAGGACACTGAAAGATGAACTCCCCAGATTGGAAGGTGCCCAATATGCTACTGGAGATCACTGGAGAAATAACTCCAGAAAGAATGAAGAAACGGAGCCAAAGAAAAAAACAACACCCAGTTGTGGTTGTGGCTGGTGATAGAAGCAAAGTCTGATGCCACAAAGAGCAATAATACATAGGAACATGGAATGTTAGATCCATGAATCAAGGAAAATTGGAAGTGGTTAAACAAGAGATGGCAAGAGAGAACATCGATATTTTAGGAATCAGCAAACTAAAAAGGACTGGAATGGGTGAATTTAATTCAGATGACCATTATACCTACTATTATGGGCAAGAATCCCTTAGAAGAAATAGGGTAGTCATAGTGAACAAAAGAGTCTGAAATGCAGTACTTGGATGCAACCTCAAAAATGACAGAATGATCTCTGTTCATTTCCAAGTCAAACCATTCAATATCATAGTAATCCAAATTTATGCCCTGACCAGTAATCCTGAAGAAGCTGAAGGTGAATGGTTCTATGAAGAACTAAGAGATCTTCTAAAACGAACACCCAAAGAAGATGTCCTTTTCATTATAGGCGAGAGGGATGGAAAAGTAGGAAGTCAAGAAACACCTGGAGAAACAGGCAAATTTGGCCTTGGAGTACAGAATGAAGCAGGGCAAAGGCTAGTAGAGTTTTGCCAAGAGAACGCACTGGTCATAGCAAACACCCTCTTCCAACAACACAAGAGAAGACTCTACACATGGACATCACCAGATGGTCAACCCCAAAATCAGATTGATTATATTCTTTGCAGCCAAAGATGGAGAAGCTCTATACAGTCAGCAAAACCAAGACCGGGATCTGACTGTGGCTCAGGTCATGAATTCCTTATTGCCATATTCAGACTTAAATTGAATAAAGTAGGGAAAACTACTAGACCATTCAGGTATGACCTAAATCAAATAGCTTATGAGAAACAGATTCAAGGGACTAGATCTGATAGAGTTCCTGAAGAACTATGGATGGAGGTTCATGACATTGTACAGGAGACAGGAATCAAACCATCCCTAAGAAAAAGAAATACAAAAAAACAAATAGCTGTCGTTGGAAGCCTTACTAATAGCTGAGAAAAGAGGATAAGTGAAAAGCAAAGGAGAAAAGGAAAGATATACCCATTTGAATGCAGACTTCCAAAGAATAGCAAGGAGAGATAAGAAAGTCTACCTTAGTAATCAGTACAAAGAAATAGAGGGGAAAAAAATAGAATGAGAAAGACTAGAGATCTCTTCAAGAAAATTAGAGATATCAAGGGAACATTTCGTGCATAGATGGGCATAATAAAGGACAGAAGTGTTGTGGACCTAACAGAAGAAGAGAGAATTAATAAGAGGTGACAAAAATGCACAGAAGAACTATGCAATAATGATCTTCATGATCCAGACAACCAGAATGGTGTGATCACTCACCTAGGGCCAAATATCCTGGAATGCAAAGTCAAGTGGGCATTAGGAAGCATCACAACGAACAAAGCTACTGGAGGTGATGGAATTCCAGTTGAGCTATTTCAAATCCTAAAAGATGATGCTCTGAAAGTGCTACACTCAATATGCCAGCAAATTTGAGAAACTCAGCAGTGGCCACAGGACTAGAAAAGGTCAGTTTTCATTCCAATCCCAAAGGAAGGCAATGCCAACAGAATACTCAAGCTACTGCACAATTGAACTCATTTCAAACGCTAGTAAAGTAATGGTCAAAATTCTGCAAGTCAGGCTTCAACAGTATGTGAACCATGAACTGCCAGATATTCCAGCTGGATTTAAAAAAGGCAGAGGGACTAGAGATCAAATTGCCAACATCTGTTGGATCATCAAAAAAGCAAGAGAGTTGCAGAAAAACATCTATTTATGCTTCATTGACTATGCCAAAACGTTTGACTGTGTGAATCACAATAAACTGTGAAAATTCTGAAAGAGATGGGAATACCAGACCACCTGACCTGCCTCTTGAGAAATCTGTATGCAGGTCAGGAAGCAATAGTTAGAAATGGACATGGAACAATAGACTGGTTTCAAATTAGGAAAGGAGTACTTCAAGGCTATATATTGTCACCCTGCTTATTTAACTTATATCATTAGATTATGTCATTAGAAACACTGGACTGGAAGAGGCACAAGCTGGAATCAATATTGCTTCGAGAAATACCAGTAACTTCAGCTATGCTGATGACATCACCCTTATGGCAGAAAGTGAAGAAGAAACTAAAGATCCTCTTGATGAAAGTGAAAGAGGAGAGTGAAAAAGTTGGTTTAAAGCTCAACATTAAGAAAACTAAGATAATGGCATCTTGTCCCATCACTTCATAGGAAATAGATGGGGAAACAGTGTCAGACTTTATATTTAGGGCTCCAAAACCACTACAGATGGTGATTGCAGCCATGAAATTAATACACTTGTTCCTTGGAAGAAAAGTTATGACCAACCTAGACAGCATATTAAAAAGCAGATACAATATTTTGCCAACAAAGGTACATCTAGTCAAGGGTTTTTCCAGTGGTCATGTATGGATGTGAGAGTTGGACTGTGAAGAAATCTGAGCACTGAAAAATTGATGCTTTTGAACTGTGGTGTTAGAGAAGACTCTTGAGAGTCCCTTGGACTGCAAGGAGATCCAACCAGTCCACCCTAAAGGAGATCAGCCCTGGGTGTTCATTGGAAAGACTGATGTTGAAACTCCAATACTTTGGCCACCTGATGCGAGGAGTTGACTCATTGGAAAAGACCCTGATGCTGGGAAAGATTGAAGGTGAGAGGAGAAGGGGACGACAGAGGTTGAGCTGGTTGGATGGCATCACTGACTCAATGGACATGAGTTTGAGCAAGCTCCAGGAGTCAATGAAGGACAGGGAGGCTTGGGGTGCTGCAGTCCCTGGGGTTGCAAAGAGTCGGACACGACTGAGTGACTAAGCTTAGCTGAACTGTAGTTTTAAATTGCATGCTATTATGAGTAGTGTGTTGAATCACATGCCATTTTGCTCCTTCTTGCTCAATTTTCCCAACATTGTGATCATCTGCTCCTGACATCCAACCATTAACATCATCATGGATCCATGGTATTCAATCATCTGAAATAGATTTATCTGCATTCTGATGTGTTATTGGAAGGTCAATAGTAACCTGGGGCTATACTACAATGCCTACATCATTCACCTCATTTCATCTTATTATGTAGGCATTTTACCACCTCAATCCTCACAATAAGAGTGACTACAGTATAATAAGAAAATGTTTTTCTCAATTTTTGAACAATGTCCTTTTATTTACTTGAAGGCAAACATGTTATTTTCTTCAGTTCAGTTCAGTTCAGTCGCTCAGTCATGTCTAACTCTCTGTGACCCCATGAACTGCAGCACGTCAGGCCTCCCTGTCCATCACCCACTCCCGGAGTCCACCCAAACCCATGTCTCCATTGAGTTGGTGATGCCTTCTAACCATCTCAGCCTCTGTCGTCCCCTTCTCCTCCTGCCCTCAATCTTTGCCAGCATCAGGGTTTTTTCTAATGAGTCAGCTCTTTGCATCAGGTGGCCAAAGTATTGGAGTTTCAGCTTAAACATCAGTCCTTCCAATGAACACCGAGGACTGATCTCCTTTAGGATGGACTGGTTGGATCTCCTTGTAGTCCAAGGGACTCTCAAGAGTCTTCTCCAACATCACAGTTCAAAAGCATCAATTCTCTGGCACTCAGCTTTCTTTATAGTCCAACTCTCACATCCATACATGACCACTGGAAAAACCATAGCCTTGACTAGATGGACCTTTGCTGGCAAAGTAATGTATCTGCTTTTTAATATGCTGTCTAGTTTGGTCATAACTTTCCTTCCAAGGAGTACACCTCTTTTAATTTCATGGCTGCAATCACCATCTACAGTGATTTTGGAGGCCAGAAAAATAAAGTCAGCCACTGTTTCCACTGTTTTGCCATCTATTTGCCATGAAGAGATGGGATCGGATACCATGATCTTAGTTTTCTGAAAGTTAAGCTTTAAGACAACTTTTTTACTCTCCTCTTTCACTTTCATCAAGAGGCTCTTTAGTTCTATTTCACTTTTTCCCATAAGGGCAGTGTCATCTGCATATCTGAGGTTATTGATATTTCTCCCAGCAATCTTGATTCCAGTTTGTATTCTTCTCCCCCCACAAATCTACAAAATTAATACATCCATGTACTGTAACAGTGGAAATTAATTTTTCTTTTTAAATATTTTAAAATTTATTTATACATTTTAATTGGAGTATAATTGCATTATTGTAGTGGCTTCTGCCATACCTCAACACGAATTGGCCACAGGTATACATGTATCCACTCCATCTTGAATCACACCTCCCATGTTCATATTCTGCCTGTGTTCCTTTAAGAGTTTTATAGTTTATGGTCTTACACTTAGCACTCAATCCATTTTGAATTTATTTTTTGTATGGTTTTAGAAAGTGTTCTCATTTCATTCTTTCACACATAGTTGACCATTTTTCTCAGCACACACACACTCACACACATCAGTTAGAACTAATGAATGAATTCAGCAATGGTACAGGACATGAAAATCAGGTTTATTTCTCTATACCAAAAACCAACCAATACTAAAACCTTTTTTTTAAAACCTCAGTCCTATTTATATCAGCATCAAAAATTTAAAATACATTTTCAACAATGGTGTTGAACAAATGTAAAACTATGAAAAGTCTAGAAGATAACATAAGAGAAAGTCTGAGTGATCTTGAGTGTGGAAATATCTTTTTAGATAAAGCATCAAAGACATAATTCATGAAAGAGAAAATGAATAAGCTAGACTTCACAAAATTAAAAACTTCTGCTCTGAAAAAGACATTACGAAAAGAGGAAAAAACAATTCATAGACTGAGAGAAAATATTTGTAAAAGATACATCTGTAAAAGTACTGTTAAAAAAAAAAAAGTACTGTTATCCAAAATACACAAAAAATTCTTCAAACTCAATAGCAAAAAATAAATAATAAATGAATAAATAAAAACCAAAAAAACATAAGCAAATAAATAAAACACAATGATCCAATTAAAAAAAAAAAGGGACCCATGTGCTTACCAGATACCTCATCAAAGAAGATATGCAGATGATTAATAAGCATACTGAAAGATGCTTCACTTCAAATGTCGACATGAATATGTGCTAAGTTGCTTCAGTCATATCTGACCTTTGCGACACTATGGACTGTAGCCCGCCAGGCTCTTCTCTCCATGGGATTCTTCAGGCAAGAATACTGGAGGTGACTGACATGCCCTTCTCCAGGGGATCTTCCCAATCCAGGTACTGAACCTGAATCTCTTCAGCTCAGTTCAGTTGCTCAGTCGTGTCCAACTCTTTGCAACCCCATGAACTGCAGCACGCCAGGCTTCCTTGTGAAACACCAACTCCTGGAGCTTGCTAAACTCATGTCCATCAAGTTGGTGATGCCATCCAACCATCTCATCCTGTGTCATCCTCTTCTCCTCCTGCCTTCAATCTTTCCCAGCATCAGTGTCTTTTCAAATGAGTCAGTTCTTTGCATCAGGTGGCCAAAGTATTGGAGTTTCAGTTTCAGGGTAAGTCCTTCCAATGAATATTCAGGACCGATTTCCTTTAGGGTTGACTGGTTTGATCTCCTTGCAGCCCAAGGGACTCTCAAGATTCTTCTCCAACACCACTGTTCAAAAACATCAGTTCTTCGGTGCTCAGCTTTCTTTATAGTCCAACTCTCACACCCATACATGACTACTGGAAAAAACAAAGCTTTGACTAGACAGACCTTTGTTGGCAAAGTAATGTCTCTGCTTTTTAATATGATGTCTAGGTTGGCATAGCTTTTCTTCCAAGGAGCAAGAGTCTTAATTTCATGGCTGCAGTCACCATCTGCAGTGATTTTGGAGCTCCCCAAAATAATAAAGTCTCTTACATCTCCTGAATTGGCAAATGGGTTCTTTACTACTAGCACCACCTGGGAAGCCTTCATATGTCAACAGGGAAATGCAAATTAAAACAACAAGAAGACATCACTGCACATCTATTCCTGGTGGGAATGCAAAATGGTACAGCTACTTTGGAAGAAAGTTTTGTAGTTTCTTATAAAGCAAAACATACTATTATCATACAATTCAGCAAAAGTACTCTTGGTATTTACTCAAGGTGGTTGAAAAATTTATACATATAGATGTTTTAACAGCTTTATTCATGATTATCAAAATGTGGAAATAACCGAGATGTCTTTCAGTAGGTGACTGGATAAATAAAATGTGGAACTTTCATACAATGTGAGAGTATTCAGTACTGGAAATAAACAAGCTGTCAAGTCACAAAAATGCATGGAAGACTTTAAATGCATTTTAATAGGTGAAACAAATCTATCGGAAGAACTATATACTATATGATTTCAACTATATGACATTCTAGTTTCATTAATCTTTACTATTGTTTCTTTCATTTATTTGTCATTCATTTCTGCTCAGATCTTTATGATTTCTTTCCTTCTATGAATTTTGGGAATTTTTCGTTCTTCTGTTTCCAGTTCTTTTAGGTGTAACATTAGGCTGTCTATTCAATGACGTTCTAGAAAAGGTAAAATGTCAGTGTTTGCCAAGGGTGTGGGAGGGTAAGAAATAAATAGGCATAATATAGATCATGTATATATATATATATATATATATATATATATAAAACAAATATAGGGCATTTCTTTATACTCATAGAGACATCCTGGTGGCTCAGGCTATAAAGCGTCTGCCTACAATGCGAGAGACCCGGGTTCAATCCCTGGTTTGGGAAGATCTCCTGGAGAAGGAACTGGAAACCCACTCCAGTATTCTTGCCTGGAAAACCCCATGGATAGAAGAACCTGGTAGGCTATAGTCCATGGGGTCGCAAAGAGTTGGACATGGCTGAGCAACTTCACTTTTTTTTTTTTGATACTCATAGACTATACACCAAGAGTGAGCTCTAAGATAACCTGTAGACTTTGGATGATAATGTTGTGTCAATATAGTTTTACCAATTTCAACATATGTACCACTCTGGTGGGAGATGTTGATAATGGAGGAGGCTTTGCATGTGTGAAGGCAAAAGTTCTTGGGAAACCTCTATACCTTCATGTTAACTTAGTTGTGAAATCAAGTATTCAATTATTTTTAGTTAAATACTTAGGGATAAACTTAATCAAGGATGTCAAAGTCTTCATTCATCATTGTCTTATAGTTTTCTGAATTTTTACCTCCTTGGTTAGGTTTATTCACTACCTATTTTGTTCTTTTTGATGCACTTGTAAATGAGATTGCTTTTTTCAAAATTTCTTTTTCTGAAAATTTGTTGTTAGTATGTATAAATGTCAAAGGTTCCTGTATATTAATTTTGTGTCCTGCAACTTTACTGAATTCATTTGTTAGTTCTATTGTTTTTTGGTAGTATCTTTAGAATTTTTTATATAGAGCCTCATGTCACCTGCAAACAACTTTACTACTTCCTTTACAGTTCGGATGCTGTTTATCTTTTTATTATTTATTTATTTTTGTGGCTAGGACTTCCAATACCATGTTGAATAAAATTGATGAGAGTGGACATCTTTATCTTGTTCCTGATCTTACTGGAAATGCTTTCAACTTTTTACCATTTAGTCTGATGTTAGCTGTGGGAACGTCGTGTCCTGTGTGCTTAGTTGCTCAGTTGTGTCCGACTTTTTGCAACACCATGGACTGTAGCCCGTCAGGGTTCTCTGTCCATGGAGATTCTCCAATCAAGAATACTGGAGTGGGTTGCCATGCCCTCCACCAAGGGATCTTCCCAACCCAGGGATTGAACCCAGGTTTCCCTCATTGTGAGTGGTTTATTTACCAATTGAGCCACCAGGGAAGCTCAAGAATACTTGAGTGGGTAGCCTATACCTTTTCCAGGGGAACTTCCTGATCCAGGAATTGAACCGTAGTCTCCTGAATTGCAGGAGGATTCTTTACCAGCTGAGCTACCCAGCAAGCCCCATACATGGTCATAATTATGTTGAGGTTTTCCTTCTATACCCAATTTATTCAGATTTTTTTAAATCATCAATGGATGTTTAATTTTGTTTTTTTTATTATTATTATTTTTTTTCCCAGTGGGTTTTGTCATACATTGATATGAATCAGCCATGGATGTTTAATTTTATTAAAAGCTTGTTCATCGTCTTTCGAGATTATTATACAGTTTTCTTCAATATGTTAATATGATGTTTCATATTGATTGGTTTGCTGACATTTAACCATTCTTGCATCCCTGGGATTACAAATAAATAAATAAATAAATCACTTGAGTATGTTAATATGATCCTTTTAATGTACTGTTGATTTGGGTTTTCTACTATTTGTTGAGGATTTTCCATCTATATTCATCAGTGATATTGGTCTGTAACTTTCTTTTGTTTTGTGATAGAGTGACTTTTGCATTACAATGATACTTGTCTCATAGAATGTGTTTGGAAGCACTCCTTCCCCTTCAATGTTTTGAACAGTTTGAGAAGAATATGTGTTTAGATACCTTGTTTAAATATTTAGCAGAATTTACCTATGAAACCATCTGGTCATGGACTTCTGTTTGTTGGGAGTATTTTTTTAATTACTGATTTAATTTCACTATTGGTGATTGTTCAATTCATATTTTTCTCTTTCTGATTCCAACTTGGAATATTGTAGTTTTCTAGGAATTTATCCACTGCTTCTAAGTTGCCCATTTGATTGGCATATAATTATAATTCTATGTATTTCCATGATGTTGTATGTGACCTCTCTCTTTTTGTTGTTATTTTATGCCCTTATTAACAGGAATAAAAGATGGGTAACAGCGTTTCAGACTTTACTGAAACACAGAAATGGTAACAAAAGTCACCCACACGTGGTAGGTATGGACAGGTATGGTCTTTAAGGTCTAGCTCAAAGCCATGCTGAAGGGTGTGGGTGACTTGGATGTAAATTCTCTTTAATCCTTTATTTTATTTATTGGATGCTTTTTTTTTTCTTGGAGTCAAACTACAGATTTAGTTTATCTTCTCCTTCCACGTTTTTCTGAGTACCATTGATTTTTTCTATTGTTTTCTTTTTTTAAATTTTTTTCTATTGTTTTCTATAGTCTTTATTTTATTTATTTCTGACCTGATTTTTATTATTTCTTTTCTCCTACTAACTTTGGGTTTTGTTTGTTCTTCTCTCATTTTTTGCTTGTCTGTAAAACTCTCTCTCATTCAAGTCTGAATGATATTATTGTCCTTATATTTTTTATTCTTATATCACTTTTTATTCTGTCACTCCCTTTTGGTCTGCAAAGTCCGATGGTATAAACAGCAATATTGCATATGAACTGGGAATGTTAAGTCCATGAATCAAGGTAAATTAGAAGTGGTCAAAAAGGAGATGCAAGAGTGAACATCAACATTTTAGGAATCAACAAACTAAAATGGACTGGAATGGGTGAATTTTATTCAGATAACCATTATATCTACTACTGTGAGCAAGAATCCCTTAGAAGAAATGGAGTAGCCTTTATACTCAAGAAAAGAGTCCAAAATGCAGTATTTGGGTGCAATCTTAATAATGACAGAATGATCTCTGTTCATTTCTAAGGCAAACCACTCAGTATCACAGTAATCCAAGTCTATGCCCCAACCAATAACACTGAAGAAGCTGAAGCTGAATGGTTCTGTGAAGACCTACAAGACCGTCTAGAACTACCACCCAAAGAAGATGTAACTTTCATCATTAGGGGCTGAAATGGAAAAATAGGAAATCAAGAGATACATGGAGTAACAGGCAAGTTTGGCCTTGGAGTACAAAATGAAGCAGAGTGAAGACTAATAGAGTTTTGCCAAGATAGCACATTGATCATAGCAAACAGCCTCTTCCAACAACACAAGAGAAGACTCTGCACATGGACATCACCAGATGGTCAATAACAAAACCACACTGATTATATTCTTTGCAGCCAAAAAGGAAGAAGCTCTATACATCTATACAGTCAGCAAAAACAAGACAAGGAGATGACTTTGGGTCAGATCATGAACTCCTTATTGCCAAATTCAGACTTAAATTGAAGAAAGCATGGAAAACCACTAGATCATTCAGGTATAACCTAAGTCCAATCCATTATGATTATACAGTGGAAGTGACAAATAGATTCAGGGGATTGTATCTGATAGACAGAGTGCCTGAAGAAATATGGAAGGAGTTTCGTGACATTGTACAGGAGTCAGTGCCGAAGACCATCCCCAAGAAAAATGAATGCAAAAAGGCAAAATGGTTGTGTGAGGAGGCCTTACACATAGGTGAGAAAAGAAGAGACACAAAAGGCAAAGGAAAAAAGGAAAGATATACCCATTTGAATGCAGAGTTCCAAAGAATAGCAAGGAGAGATAAAAAAAAGCCTTCCTCAGTGAGCAATGCAAAGAAATAGAGGAAAACAATAGAATGGGAAAGACTAGAGATCTCTTCAAGAAAATTAGAAATACCAAGGCAACATTTCATGAAAAGGTGGCACAATAAAGGACAGAAATGGTATGGACCTAACAGAAGCAGAAGATATTAAGAAGAGGTGGCAAGAATACACAGAAGAACTCTACAAAAAAGATCTTCACGACCCAGATAATCACGATGGTGTGATCACTCACCTAGAGACAGACATCCTGGAATGCAAAGTCAAGTGGGCCTTAGAAAGGATCACTATGAAGAAAGCTAGTGGAGGTGATGATATTCCAGCTGAACTATTTCAAATCATAAAATATGATGCTGTTAAAGTGCTGCACTTAATATGCAAGCAAATTTGGAGCTCAGCAGTGTCCACAGGACTGGAACAGGTCAGTTTTTATTCCTATTCCAAAGGAAGGAAATGAAGATAATGTTCAAATACCACACAATTGCACTGAACTCCCACGCTAACAAAGTAATGCTAAAAATTCTGCAAGCCGGGCTACAACAGTATGTAAATCATGAACTTCCAGATGTTCAAGCTGGATTTAGGAAAGGTAGAGGAACCAGGGATCAAACTTGCAGCATGTATTGAATCGTTGAGAAAGCAAGATAGTTCCAGAAAAACATCTACTTATGCTTTATTCACTACACCAATCCCTTTGATTGTGTGGATCACAACAAACTGTGGAAAATTCTTAAAGACATGGGAATACTAGACCTCTATACCTACCTCCTAAGAAATCTGTATGCAGGTCAAGAAGCAACAGTTAGAACCGGATATGGAACAACAGACTGTTTCCAATTTGGGAAAGGATTACATCAAGGGTGTGTATTGTTACCCTGCATATTTAACTTATATTCAGAGTACATCATCTGAAATGCTGGGCTGGGTGAACCACAAACTGGAATCAAGATTGCTGGGAGAAATATCAAAAAGCTATGTTTTTTCCAGTACTATTGTATGGATGTGAGAGTTGGACTATAAAGAAACCTGAGCACCGAAGAATTGATGCTTTTGAACTGTGGTGTTGGAGAAGCCTCTTGAGAGTCCCTTGGGGTGCAAGGAGATCAAACCAGTCAATGCTAAAGGAAATCAGTCCTGAATATTCATTGCAAGGACTGATGCTGAAGCTCTAATACTTTGACCACCTGTTTCAAATTACTGACTCATTAGAAAAGACCCTGATGCTGGGAAAGATTGTAGGCAGGAGGAGAAGTGTTGAATGGCATCACCAACTCGATGGCCATGAGTTTGAGCCAGCTTCAGGAATTGGTGATTGACAAGGAAGCTTGGAATACTGCAGTCCCTGGGGTTGCAAAGGGTCAGACACGACTGAGTGACTGAACTGAACTGCACTGATAGTTTCCTTTGCTGTGCAAAAGCTTTTAAGTTTAATTAGGTCCCACTTGGTAATTTTTATTTTTATTCTATTACTCTAAGAGGTAGGTTATAGAGGATCTTGCTGTGATTTATGTCAAAGTGTGTTCTGCCCACATTTTCCTTTAAGAGTTCTATATCTTCTGGTCTCATGTTTAGGTCTTTAATCCATTTTGAGCTTATATTTGTATGTAATGTTCAAAAGTATTTTAATTTCATTATTTTACACATAACTCTCCAGTTTTTCCAGTACCACATATTGAAGAGACTATTTTCTCCTTTATGTATTCTTGCCTCCTTTGTCTTTGTGGCTCAGATGGTAAAGAATCCACCTGCAATGCTGGAGACCTGGGTTCAATCCTTGCATTGGGAATATCCCCTGGAGGAGGGCACAGGAACCCACTCCAATATTTCTGACTGGAGAATCCCATGACAAAGAGCTTGGTTAGCTACATTCCTTCGGGTTACAAAGAGTCAGACACAACTCAGTAACACTTCACTTTGTCAAAGATAAAGGGCCCATAGTTGTGAGGGTTTAATAACACAATGTTGTAAAACAATTGCCCTCCAATTAAAAATAAATAAATAAAAGACAGCAGCTAGGTCTAACAAATAGTATTTCAAAATAATGTTTGGTCCACAATATGACCTCTTTGGTTTGCTGCACTTTTCATTCAGTATTACTGATGTATTCTTCTGTTTGTAGTGCTTTCATTTTAAGTCTTGAACTTTTTAATAGCATCTTCTAATCATTTTGGTTACATAAAAATCACAAGTACATGTCTAGAAAGAAAAAAAAAAAGAAGCTGCAGCAAGTTATACAGAAGATCTAGCAAAGAAAATTGAAGAAGGTGACTACATTGAGCAAAAGATTTTCAGTGTAGATGAAAAGGCCTTACATTAGAAGAAGATGCCATCTAAGACTTTCATAACTAGAGCAGATAAGTTAATGCCTGACTTCAGAGCTTCAAAGGAAAGTCTGGTTCTCTTGTTAGGGGCTAATGTAGCTGATGACTTTAAGTTGCAGCCAATGTTAATTTATCATTCCAAAAATCCTAGGGCTTTTAAGATTGATACTAAATCTACACTGCCTGTGCTCTCCAAATGGGAAAACAAGGCTTGAATGACCACACATCTGTTTACAACATGATTTACTGAATATTTACAGAATATTTTAAGCCTACAGTTGAGAACCATTGCTCTCAAAATTGAAATTTTCAAAGGTCATATCTGCTATAGGTGGGGTTTCTCTGATGGATCTGGACAAAGTAAATTGGAAATCTTCTGGAAAGGATTTATCTTTTTAAATACCATTAAGAACATTTTTGATTCATGGGAAGAGGTAAAAATATCAACATTAATAAGAGATTGGAAAAAGTTGATTCCAATCCTCATAAATGACTTTCAAAGGTTCAATACTTTGATGTAGAACATAATTGCAGATGCGATAAAAATAGCAAGAGAACTAAATATGGAGACCTTAGATGTGACTGAATTGGTGCAATATAATGAAACTTTAAAGGATGAGGAGTTGCTTCTTATGGATGAGTAAAAACAAATGGTTTCTTGAGATGGAAAGTACTCCTGATGAAGATGTGAATATTGTCAAAATGCCGAGATAATATTTAGAATTTTTAGAACATGAAAGCAAGATTTTCTACTAGCAAAAAGGCTACAACTCACTGAAGGTTGAAATGATGATTAGTACTTTCATTAATAAAGTATTTTAAAATTATATTATGTACATTATTTTTTTAGACATAATGTTATTGCACTCTTAATAGACTACATAATGGTGTAAGCATAACTTTTACTTGTACTGGAACACCAAAATATTAGTGTGACTCATTTTGTTGTAGTGGTATGGAGCTGAAGTTGCAATATCTCTGTTCCCTGTGGTTCAGACAGTAAAGAAGTCATCTTTTTTTTTTTTTTTTGAAAGCAGCAAGTTTATTAGGGAGTGCTCTCAGCATCAACACCCATGCGGGATGAAGGTAGAGGGGAAAGTGGAAATGTGATGGAGTCACACAGAAACCTCAAATCATCTCACAGATAGGAATTCCTGAATCTGGGAGTATCCTTCATAGCTGTCTTAAATTGAGGAAAGAAGTCATCTTCAATGCAGAAGACACAAGTTGTATCCCCGCATCAGGAAGATCCCCTGGAGAAGGAAATGGCAACCCACTGCTGTATTCTTGCCTGGGAAATCCCATGGACAGAAGAGCCTGGAGGGCTACTGTCCATGGGGTCACAAAGAGTTAGACATTACTCAGTGACTAACACAGTCATTTTTTTGTCATGTTTATACAGTTACATTTTTGCAAGATGATAAGAGTTCTAGAAATGGATGGTGGTGATGGCAGCAAAACAATGTGACTATAAATAATGCTACTAAACTGTGCACTTAAAATGGTTAAGATGGTAAATTTAACATTGTTTTACCACAAAAATGATTTAAATGGTAAATTTCATATTATGTGAATATCACCACATTTTTTTTTTAAATTTCAAAGTGGAACTAGAATACTTACCTTGTAGTATTGGCAGATGTCAGTAATATTGTACTTGTATAACAACAGAAAGTTTGCCTTAGAGTAGGTGCTTAACCATTGTTTTAATTTCTTTGTTTTTTAAACTTTTATTTTGTATTTGGGTGTATCTGATTAAGAATAGTGATAGTTTTAGGTGAACAGTGAAGGGACTCAGCCATACATATACACATATCCATTGTCCCCCAAACTTCCCTCCCATTCAGGCTGCCACATAACATCAAGCAGAGTTTCATGTGCTGTACAGTAGGTCTTTGTTGGTTGTCCATTTTAAATATAGCAGTGTGTACCTTTCTATCCCAAACTCCCTAACTATCCCTTCTCCTCATTCTTCCTCCTGGCAACCATAAGTTTGTTCTCTTAGCCTGTGAGTCTTTTTCTGTTTGGTAAGTTAATTTGTAACATTTCTTTTATATTTCACATATAAGGGGGTGTCATACAATATTTCTCCTTCCCTGTCTAACTTACTTCACTTATTATGACAACCTCTAAGTGCATCTATGCTGTTGCAAATTGCATTACTTCATTTTGTTTAATAGCAGTGTAATATTCCATTGCATATATGTGCCACATATTCTTTATCTATTCCTCTGTTGTTGGACATTTAGGTTAGCTTCACGTCTTGGCTATCATAAACAGTGCAGGAATGAACATCGGGGTGCATGTATCCTTTCAGATCATGTTTTTCTCTGGGTATATGCCCAGGAGAGGGATTGCAGGGCCATTGCTGTTGTTGTTCACTCACCCAGTTACGTCTGACTCTTTGTGACCACATGGATTGCAGCACTCCAGGCCTTTCTGCCCCTCACCATCTCCTGAAGTTTGCCCAAGTTCATGTCCATTGCATCAGTGATGCTATCCAGCCATCTCATCCTCTGAGGGCCATATGCTAGTTCTATTTTTAGTTCCTTCCATCTTTTTCTTCATCTCCCTTCTCACCCTGTTGTCCATATATATCTAAGTTCATGACTTAGACTCTGCCAATCCTCCCACTTCTCAACAGACTCCTTTCTCCTTGTTTCTTTACTTCACTTCTTCTTTCTCTCATTTATTTTCTTATTATAAGGAACATCAAGGACTTATGAGAATGCTTCAACTCTTTTACTAGGTGGCAAAACCACAGTGTTCTCTTCCAAAGTCTCCCACAGCAATGTACATACCCAAATATGTCAATCAGTATTACTTGAGCTACAAGAGTGATGCATAGAATTGTGCAAGTCGTTTACTTCACAATGGTGCCTGGCTGAGAAGGTGAATTGGGTCAATGTGCCCTGGGATAGGTCTGAATTCAAGAGGTGCCTACTTTTAATTCACAGAAAGTTACTATAAGAACCAGTGTCATCACAATATTGCAATTATCCTCCAATTAAAAATAAAATTTAAAAAAAGAATCATTGCCAGCAAGGTGCATACATAATTAAAACATTACAGAGCCTTGGGGTCAGAATTGAGGTACTCAATGTCTAGAGAATGAAGGCTTAAAATCATAGATTCTTAAAGGAGAAAAAACAAAAAAACAAAATTCTTGTAAGTCTCAAGGTTGATGGGAAAGGACAGTTCTTGAATCACAAAAAGAAAGTGATATTTCTCACTTAGTACTCCAGGCCATGTCTAAAAGAGAAAGAGCCGGGTTGTAGGGGCCAGCACAGAGAGATGAAGAGGTTACTTTGGGAAAGAAGGGAGAAACTATTAGGATAACAACTTGGATAACAACAAATTTTGTAGGCTGAGGTTTCTCTAAGGTAATATAAAATCAAGTCTGTTTTACTTAGAAACCTATACCAAGGAAATCATCCAGACTAAGATCATCATATATAGCAAGGTTTCTCATCTGTTTTTCATACTGTTCGTGTGTTGGAAAGATTGAAGGCAGGAGGAGAAGGGGACGGCAGAGGATGAGGTGGTTAGATGGCATCACTGACTCGATGGACATAAGTTTGGGCAAGCTCCAGGAGTTGGTGATGGACAGGGAAACCTGGCGTGCTGCAGCCCACGGGGCCACAAAGAGTTAGACACGACTAAGTGAGTGAACTAAACTGAACTCATCGGTTTATGCTTCCATTTTTCCTTTTACAATTTTCTTAGTTATTTAGTAAAGCTCTTTCCAAAATATACATGTCCACACATAAGCCAGTTTAACTGAGCTAATGTTGAAGTGCCTAGCAGTAGTAGAATAGGTGTAGCACTTCTAAGATACAATAGTTGCCTTGCCATGTTCTAGCTGGAAAATTGGATAAGACAGAATGTTGAAAAGGTTAAGAATATAAATGTACCCTTAGGCAAGGGTTCTTAATCTGAGGTCTCTTAAGCTCTGACAATGTGTGGAAAATTGCACTTACATTGCATGTGTACATTTTGAAGATAAGGATGGGAAAAAAGTCCACAAATATCCTCAGATTTGAAACACAAAACACTAGCCTCCCCTAGAACAGTAATAGAAAGTCTTTCCTAAAATCCCAGATACTTATTGTAGTGTATATGTTTCCATGCTACTCTCTCTATTTGTCCCACCCTCACCTCTCCCCCATCACTCCTGTGTTCATAAGCATAGATACTACCATGTATAAAATAGATAGCCAGTGGGAATTTGCTGTATGACTCATGGAACTCAAACTGGGGCTCCATAATAACCTAGAGGGGTAGGAAAGGGGTGGAAAATGGGAAAGAATTCAAGAGGGAAGGGACATATGTATACCTATGGCTGATTCATGTTGATGTATGGCAGAAACCAACACAATATTGTAAATCAATTATCCTTTAATTAAAACTGAATATTTTTTTTAAATAGGTACTTTGGATAAACACCAGATATATTTTCTGGAGATTTGGATTTTAGATTGAGCTCTGCCACAAACTTGCTGTATTAGATCCTCTAGGTCTCATGATGCATATCTGTAAAATAAGGAAGTGGATTACAAGATCTGCAAGGGCCCTTAAAGTTCTAAAGATTTAATTTTCTAAGAATGAATTGTCCTGATTTGCCAAACTCTTGGGATGACTAAGTTCAATTTGTATAAATACAATCAGATAAGACACTGTTCAGCTTTTTCTCAATAGCTTAATTTGGCTTTGCTTTTATTCTCCTTCATCCCCTAAGGTCCCATGAAATGGAAGAAGGTAGTGGGAAGATTGACTTTTTCAACTCAGTCTGAGTCTATGTAGAGTAACTTAGGCTTTATATGGCTAGATCACAGTTTGATTTTTTACCTTGTACTGACTGGTCAAGACACTTTTGGTGTGACATAGATAGACTGTGAGTCTCTAGTCAGTTTACTATACCTTTTCAGGAAAGGTTTTCAGGTATTTTAAGTTTTCAGAGATAAATGAGAACTTAAAGCCTTTTTTTAGTACATATTTGGGTGAAGACAATTATTTGAGAAAAGCTTATAGGACTAAGATTGAGCCAGTTTAAAGGGTAGCAGAGAAAATGGAAATAATGCCATTTTCAACTTGCTTCTTCTTGTCCAAGATTGTAGCAAAAGAAGGGTGTGACAACAACAAATAATAGTCTTTGGTGTGACCCTATGACTTGCTTGCTACCTTTGGGGACAAAAGAAAAGCTAAGGTCTTTTGTAGTTAAGGTCATGTCCTACATTTTTCCTCACTACTTCTCCAAATAGCCTCCTTTTTACTACCACAGCTGGGGTTTCCCAGGTGGCGCTAATGGTAAAGAATCCTCCTGCCAATGTAGGAGACATGAGAGATGCAGGTTCTGTCCCTGGATCAAGAAGATCCCTTGGAGTAGGAAATAGCAACCTACTCCAGTATTCTTGCCTGAGAAACCCCATGGACAGAGGGGCCTGGTGGACTACAGTCCATGAGGTCGCAAAAAGCCAGACGAAATGGAGCACATAACACACACATACCAGCCACTAGACGTCCTCTGATTGGAGATTCTAGATTGAAGGGGAGTAGATGAAGGCTGCCCTTCTATTACTGAGTACAAGTTCACTCTGCTCACCACATGACAGGCCAATAAATCCCAGAGATGAGGTGTTGAGGCAAGGAAGATGACTTTATTCAGAAAGCCAGATGACTGAGAAGATGGCAGCCTAGTACCTCAAAATTACTGTCTTGCTGAGTTCTGGATGTCAGGTTCTTTTGTAGGGTCAGAGAAAAAGAAGCAATGAGGAACTAAAGTCAAAAGTCAAAATAAAGAGTGAGAGGCAATGGGGAAGTAAAGTGAAAGGGTCTTCAGTCTTGCAAAACATCTATAGAGGAATCGGCAGCATTTGGAAAGGGGGTGTTAATTTCTCTATTCACAGATGGACAGGGACAGATTATCTCTCTATTGGCTGAACAAAGGCCCTTTAGTTTACAGTCAGGCAGAGGGGCAGGGTCCTCTGAGGCAAGCAATGATCCTAATAACAAAGGCAAGGAAAAACAAGTCAAAGAAACAGTTTCTCATGGAGTCAGAATTGACTTCCTCTCTGCAACAATTTCCCACTGTCGTGTGGGGAAAGGGGTGTAATGATCATTCTGGCTTAGTCAGATGGATCTTTCTGGGAGTGTACGCCATCTTTGCCAGTGTTACAAACGTTGAGACTTGTCTTCCTTTTGTTCCTCTTTTGGAACCTGACATTCTCCAGGGGATCTTCTTGTCCCAGGGATCAAATTCAGGTCTCCTGCATTGCAGACAGATTCTTTACCTTCTGAGCCATGAGGGAAGCCCGAACTTAGAATACTGAACTTCAAATCCACAATTTCAAGTTAAGAAATTCAGTGATTTTCTATGCATGGGAAGATGTTAAGAGTCACAGCTCATTAAAATTATTTCCTTGGTATGTACCTCAGCCATCTGGAGCCTGTAATTCTGTATTCTCAGATTTCACTCAGGTTTCACCATATGGATTGGATGCAATCTGATGACTGCCTGGTGGCAGGCATTCCCCTCCTCAGGGTTCACTGGCTTCATGTTGAAGGGCTGCAATTGCTGATTCCATTACTCAGGTCTTCCCCTCTTGGCCATGCATTTGACCAATATTTGAGAGACATTTCATGATCAACTTTTGTCCAATGGAGTTGGGAGGCTCGTCCCAATTCAGGCAAACTTTGATATCCCACTCCAGGTGATAAGTTTTGTATCAGACCCCATCAATAATTAAAAATTCTCTGGATTATAGCAATAATCCAGGAGACATTTTCACTTGTTGCTTCTTCCCATACCTAGAATTACACTATTGAAATTATTTTATGTTACAAGTGTTATTTCCTCAAAATATTTAGCCATAGATGTTTTGTTGGAGGCCTAATTACACATTCATTACTGCAAGAGACAACAATCTTATAAATTAAACAGAATATAAGTAATGTAGACAATGACATACTGCAGCAGGGAGACACAAAGCACAATTTGAAAACAAAGAACGAGTCCAAATAATGATTAGTATGACTAGTTATAATCCAGATGCAATAATCAAGTGACTAATGGAGCTATAACTGATTTTATGAGTTATCTGTAGTTTCATTATACTGGCCATGCACACTTATGCATGGTTTAATCTCTGAGACAAGCATGTTACTTGGAAGGATCAATCAGGTATAGAGAAAAAGATAAATGTTCCAAAAGGCATAATCGACCAAACTATTGCAAGTCATATTTAGTAGAAGGAGTTTTTTTTTTTTTTACACCCAGAAAGCTCAGATTTAAACCAATAATCCTTTTACATAGAAACCATACAAATTATAACCATATATTCCAGTTTACTCAGTCCTATGTAAATAGACCTTCTTTGTTAACAGCTTTATGAAGCCATCATGTTTCTCAATAGAATTCTTCATTTTTTTACCCAGTTCAGTATACTGTTCTGGAAGTTCTTTCTCATAAATATTCTTGAAGAGGAAGCACTTTTACAAAGGCACCAGAGTGAAGTCATAACAGTCTATATTAACGAAAGACTTAAAGATGGCAAGTTTAAATCTGATTACAATGCAATTAACCTTTAAAGCACCAATTACTATGGTGACATACAACACCTTCAGACAACTAAAATTATGACCAACTATATTCTATTAGGACATATCAGATTCTAGGAACTCCATATAATCTCTAGAATATCTGTACCATTTGCCAAATAATGTAGCTTAAAAATTATTACTCATGTCACAACACCTCTCTGATAGCTTAACATATCAAATGAACCTGATTAGTTTAATATCTCCCTTTGGGGTATCTTGGGGCCCCTTTGAAGCACCCCAAAGTTAGTTGGAGGTCAAAATAACTTTATTATAATTTGATTTGGGAAGTCCTGTCACAGGAACACCATGAAAAACATTTTAAAATACAGCATGTCCATAGATAACTGTTAAACTTAGCCAACGTGGCAATAAAAGATTTCAAAGGCAAATATAGATTATTTTAAGAGGTATATAAGCCTGAGATCTGTTATCAAGGTCAGTTTAGCATCTTCAGAAATCTTGTCTATTTTAACAGAGAGAAAAACCAAATTTACATTTTGTACCAGGTTACTTTAAAGTTTCATTTACTCAATTAAACTTATTTTAGGCTTAGTCAATCCTGACTGATGATGTACAAAACCCTTTTGGGGGTCTATTTTCCACAAACCTTTCATCAATAAACATCTTGGCACAATTTTAACTTTCAAGTTGTAAAATACCTGGAGAGATCCTAAAACATGTATTTCTAAAAGTTTACTCAAAACTCTTATGTGTATTTTCTTTCCTTAAATATTCTTTATCTTAAAAAAAAAAAAAAAACTTATATTTCATTTATATTCCTCTAAAAGTTTCTTTACATTGAATTGAGCCACCACTTACTAGTAGGTATGCCACTTAGCTTGCTGATGTGTTACAAAGAGCTCATACTGAGGCTCAAGGTCTAGTGGAAGCCGAATAGTCCACCATCTTGGCTCACATAGCCATCATTTTGATGTGGAACTTTTGTAACTGCTTCCATAGCCTTCCTGTGAATGTCCTTAATATTGAAGCCCTTTTTTTGTAATAGCATGAAAGTACAAAACTGTTTATAAATGACAATGTTGTGGGATGGGAAACCCCTTCCAGGGCCCCAAACTGGGCTTTTGTCTAACACTCAGAAATGAATTGTCAAGGAGACACATGTGCTGACAAAGCAAGATATTTTATTGGGAAAGGGCACCTGGGTGGAGAGCAGTAGAGTAAGGGAACCCAGGAGAACAGCTCTGCCATGTGGCAGTCTCTTGGTTTATGGTGATGGGATTAGTTTCATTAGTTTTATGGTGATGGGTTTTCTTTTTTCTTTTTTTTTTTTTTTAGATTAAAAGCTCCAAGTTGTATTGTTTCATATGTGTTATTGCTATCTATACCTTCACCTCATTATGAAGCCATTTCAAGTAACTTTCAGTTCATAAATTTACAGCGAGGTTACAGAGCCCAGCCAGGATGGGGCAGAATGTGTTCCAAGTTAGGAAGGGATGTGACTCCTCAGTGATGTCTCCCATGGAGCATGTATGTTTCACTGTTTCTTTCTGCACATCTTCTGGCTTCTCTGGTTGTGGCTGGTTTAGAGTCTCCTGATGCTAATGATGTGCTGCTTTTTGATCCTAGGAGGCTGATCCAAGCTTTCAGGCCCCCTCTCCTGTAGGCCCTAATTATGAACTGTGAGGTTCAGAAGAGCTGGACAATCTGAAGGCTGGGAACGAATGCTTGCTTAAGGGAGGAATTGCCATTCCAACATCAATTGTCTTTAATCCTACTGCAGAAACTGTTTTCATTCTGGGGATGGTGAGTCCTAGAAGATCATGGCCAAGAAGCAGATGTCCTAAGTAGCTTCCTCTGAGAGTCTATCCCCAAGAGAGAGCCATGTGGCCACCTGCTTTTTATCATATTTCTAATAGCTGTTCCATTTCCTCAAGGGCTGTTGTGAAATCATTTACTTGACTGCTACATAAGGTCTGTTGTTCAAGGAACTGGGCTCTCTCTTCTTCTTTCATCTTCAACTTTACCTTTAAGGCCTGTAACTCTTCCATCTGCTTTTTGGCTGTTTCGTTAAAAAGCTTCAGTTCATCTTGCAAAGTTTGTAACAGCAGCATGGATTCCATGTGATCTTCGGTGGAGTCCTGCTGTGATGCCAGGGTCTCACTGCCTGGGGTGAGACCTTTGCTTTCTAAAATTGCCAAACAGTTGTCCTGAAACTTCTCCAGCAACTCTACTTTTTGAGTCAGGTCCTTCAGCTCTCCCTGAGTTTCAATCAATTTCTGGTGCAACTGCTTGTTGACAGCCTCTAAGAGCTGGTTCTTATCCTTGAGCTCTTCTTCTGATTTCTGTTTACTCAATGGTTTGTAGCTCTTCCTCAGGTTCCTTCTGGAGGTATCTGTAGCCTTCACCTGCCCATTCTCTCGTCTCGGTTTGATGATTTTTGTAACATCATTCTCTGAAGCTCCCGAATGAGGTCTGGAAACATCAACTTCTTTGGACTTAACAGGTAACTGGCTCTTAAAAGTGGCTCGAGTTTGTGCATCTGCGGGCAGGCCGCTGCTCAGCACACAGGAGGGTTGCAGGGTGTACACTGTCTTAACCACGCTGGTCATCGTAACGAGGCGGCACGGCTGGGGCCCAGGTGCCTGCTGCTGCTGCCCGCACGCCTCGTCGCTCTGGTTCAGTGATGGGTTTTCTTTAGCCAATCATTCTGATTCAGAGTCCTTCCTGGTGGTGCACGCCTTGTTCAGCCAAGATGGATGCCAGCGAGGATTCTGGGAGGTGGTCGGACATGTGTTGTCTCCCTTTGACTTTTCCCAAACTCTTCCAGTTAGTGATGGCTTATCAGTTCCATGTTCCTTACCAGGACGTCCTGTCATAAAACAATTCATGCAAATGGTTACTACGAATAACTCATGCAAATACCTGGCCAGGGTGGTCGGTTTCAGTCAGTGTGCTTCCCCTAACAACAAGACTTAAAAGTCATGGCTAAACATCTAATTAATTGATAAAGACACTTGGACAATGTGTGCTCAGTTGCTCAGTCAGGTCTGATTCTTTGCAACCCCATGGACTGTAGCTTGCCAGGCTCCTCTGTCCATAAGGATTCTCTAGGCAAAAATACTGGGGTGGGTTGCCATGCCTTCCTCCAGGGGATCTTCCCAACCCAGGGATCGAACCCAGGTCTCCTGCACTGTAGGTGGATTCTTTACAGTCTAAGCCACCAGGGAAGCCCAAGAATATTGGAGTGGGTAACCTATCCCTTCTTGGACAATACTTATTCCTTAAGTAATCAGAGATGTGAAAAGTAAATATAAATCACTTAAAGGCAAAGGAACATATAATCTATTATCAAAAATGCATTCCAAGAAAACATTTCTCTGAACAGAAAGAAATGCCAAATCCAAGTCTTAGTTTACTCCCAACAAAATTCATTCACCCAACAAAATTCAATCCAGTCTTTGGAAATCGTGATCATGTGTAACTCTTTTTAGTTCTTTTTATTTTCCTTCCCATCTTCTTCTACTGAAACACGTCAGATTCCCTAAATATTTTCCACAATGAAGTACATTTCTTGCTGAAAAATTTGTAACAGATGTAATACTTTATTCATGTTAAACCTAGGCACAGTGAAAGTATTATACTTAATATTATATTTAATATGCTATGACTCTGGGCATATCTATATTATTGTAATTAGACAATAAATTTAAACATTAATGCCAGATACTAATTTCATATTAAATACTTCCCAGTAGATGTGAACCTGAAAGACATTTAACTTAATTTCTCTTGTATTTAGAATTGTTTTTTTTTTTCCTTTTGGTTTATAAGTGCTTATTACTGTTATTTAAGCCAATTAAGTAGAGCTTTTTATAACCACCAACCGTGGCAATGCTATCCCCCACCCCCCAGAATATAACTATAAACACACAATGAGGCCTCAGTACATACTTCAAGATTTCATGTCTGAATCAGGTACAGCAATGTGAAACCCATCAGTTTACCAAAGAGATTGGATTAAAATTGGGATTCTCACAGATGAAACAAGTCAGACTCACTTGGCTAGATGGCTAAATATTAATATTTGCAGGAAAAGCAATTTCTAATTACCTGGCAAAAACTAACTTCTAAATTACTTTATCCTCTCTAAAATTTGCATTTCAAAAAGACAGCAGAGATAAGGTTACCAGACAAGAGAGGATATTTGCATCTCAAAGATACAGTCAAGTTCTTTCACAAGCAAATTCTTTCTAGAATGACTTTGTTTCCCCTTTGTTTAATATTTACAAGCTTCAGAAGATGAACAGGGAAGATTTGGGGAGTGATGAAAGGATTTTTGGAACCACCCTTCTGGTTCTGTGAAAACTACATTTATAAACCAAATACAGTTTGTCCCTTCTTTCCCACAGGAATTGGGTGGTCTCCCTAACAAAGACTGACACATCTATCCACCCACATTGGAAAGCTTCACCCCTCCTCCTCTACCCTAGAGAAGGCCTCTCAAGATCAGAGGCAACATCCAGGCTCCTGCAAATCTATCTGGACCAGGGAGGAAAGAGGCAAAGGCAACAGGAAAGATAAGGAAGATATACTGAGGAGTCCACCCTATAATTTCAAGTAAGGAAGACAGACTGAGGAGTCTGCCCTATAATTTCAACAGCCTAGTCCTCAGCTTAAGGGAGGAGGGCCCTTAAGGAAAGGAAGGCCCTCACCTGTTTGGGTGGCAACTACTGTGGCACAGTGAGCTGTGTGCCTTTGGAATATATCACAGAGTAACCCTGGCCAGAGTTCCTCAACTGTTCCCACAGACACTCACCTGTTTGCAGAGGGTTCAAGGAGAAAGAAATGAGAAAACTGTAGAGAAAACCTTAGAGGAAGCAGCTAGTTCCAGATGTCTGTACATTACCAAAGTAACCAGAATAAACCAAAACATAGCCAGTCTGAAAGTCACATTAACATGACTTCCCATTCTCATTAGACCAGTGACCTTTCTCCAAAGTGTCTTATAAACGGAGTTTCCCTTTGTTAGGTAGTTAGAATAGGAAACAGGAGTCCAGAATGGCGGTGGCTAAAAGACAAGGATGGGAAAAACCCGTGAAAATAGAACAAAGAAAGGTCCGAGGACCGCAGTGAGGACCTCAGGTAGAATAGACAACACTCCTGGCTAGCCCAATTTATGTAGGGCGGGCCTGGGGGAGGAAAAGACATATAAAAAGAGGAGCCAAAGGGCCAGGGGTGTCTCTGTTTCTCCCGTGTGCTGACGTGCTCCCCCTCTCTTCTTTTTGTGTCTTTGAGTCAGCATGCCCTCACGCCTCCAGAATGGGTTTTCCTGCTATTTTCTCAATAAAATAGAGCTGTAACACGAAGCTGTAACACTGTTCTGTCTAAGAGCTATAATACCGTCTGTTCGAGACCTGAGAGCTATGACACAGTCTGTCCAAGACCCTAGAGCTGTGATGTGTCGAGGGCTTTAATGTCCATCACTCCAAATCTTTGTTGTGATGAGACAGAACCGAGGAGCATACACTCGCATGACACTTTCTCAAGGATAACACCTCTAAGTGGAGCCAAAGCCCCCCAGATGAGAGCCAAAGCTTCCCAGGTTGGACAAGTTCAAAAGCTCTGGTGGGACCCTGATATCAAGCTGTTCTGGGGAAAGGTTATTTGAACATTAATTTACAAAGGAGAGTAGTATCTGTTAGAGAGGCAATCAACTTCTTCCCCAGTGTCAAAGTTATCTGAGACTCTTGTAGGGGAAACTAGATTTGGATGCCTCAAGTTCAAGGGAACACCTGGGCTTGTTCATTATAGTGTTCCTCTCCTTTGTAAAATGTTTCTAACTGCCAGATTATTTGTGAGCCATTCAGAGGCCATTGCTCCTCTAAACTTAACATAGCTAATAAACACCCCAAAGAGCTTTCCTTTGGAATAGATGAAACATTTCTTATTTTTTCAAGCTTTATAACACCAAAACACAAAAGATGCAGACAAATTTCAACAAAAACACACAAATTTCATCATTAATGCATACAGACAATCCCATTCCCAAATCAGGTAAATAAATTTACCCTACAAAACAAATAAACTAGTTCCAACTCGGCTACCCACCCCCACAGGAACTAGCTCCCCAGTGAACTTGTTCCAACTGAACCAGTTCCCAAATCCAGTAAATGATTTTACCCTACAAATTAGCTAATTCCAAATAGAGTATGTTTGCCCCAAAAGAACAACTTCCCCAATGAAACAATTCAGGGTAGGTCCAGCAGCACTTCCCTTCTCCAATAGGGTACCCCAACCAAATTTGAAGTCCCATAAAGGAAATGCCCAAATTAAGAGAAAAAAATGCTCCAGGTGTGCACACCGGAGTGACTTACCCTCCAATATTGAGATCATAACAAAAAAGAGCACACAAAACAAGGGAACTAAAGGAACCGGCTATCGAATTGGGTAGACTTACCCTACAAAGGAAATTGAGTCCATCAACTTATAGAAGTTTCTCGGTTTCTTGTCTCAACTGCCAAGCACTGGAGGCATCCAGTGCTGCTTCAGGAAATATTGAAGGAAAGAACATCAGGACAAATGGTTCTGACAGCTGCTTGGGTCTTGCACTAATATTCCCTGAGCAGCAAGGCTCCTAGCTGGCTAAGCTAAATTGTTATCAAGTCCAAACTTGCTCTGCTCACGACAAGAGAGGCCAATGAATCCGAGATGAAGTGTTGAAGCAAGGAAAATTACTTTATTCAGAAAGCCAGCTGACCAAGAAGATGGCAGGCTAGCACCTCAAAATAACCATCTTGTTATTTTGGATGCCAGGTTCTTTATGACTTCCCTGGTGGCTCCGATGGTAAAGCATCTGCCTACAATGTGGGAGACCTGGGTTCAGTCCCTGGGTTGGGAAGATCTCCTGGAGAAGGAAATGGCAACCCACTCCAGTATTCTTGCCTGGAAAATCCTGTGGATGGAGGAACCTGGTAGGCTATAATCCATGGGGTCGCAAAGAGTCAGACAGGACTGAGCAACTTCACTTCACTTTTGTAGAGTCAGAGAGAAAGAAGCAATGAGGAACTAAAGTCAAAAGTCAAAATAAAGAGTGAGACGCAATAGGGAAGTAAAGTGAAAGGATCTTCAGTCTTGCAAAACATCTCCAAGGGAATGGGCAGTATTTGGAAGGGGCATGTTAATCTCTTTATTCACAGATGGGCAAGGACAGATTATCTCTCTATGGGCTGAACAAAGACACTTTAGCTTACAGTCAGGCAGAGGGGCAGGGTCCTCTGAGGCAAGCTGTGATCCAAATAACAAAAGCAAAGGAAAGCAAGTCAAATAAACAATTTCCAACATGGAGTCAGAATTGGCTTCTTCTCTGCAACACTTCTGCTTCCAAATGATAGAATCCAGAGTTTTGCTCATTCATGATTAAGACATTATTTATCCCATCCAACTTATTTCTTATGAAATGGTTTCATACATTCAGTTGTAATTGCCCAGGTATTCAGACTTGATTTTCACCAGAAGGGCAGGCTCAGTGGTGGGCATTCAGTAAATTTTAAATCTTGGAAATAGAAAGAGATTAGGATTCTTCTAACTTCATTTCCCAATTCATTTTACCAGAACTTCATTTTCCTAAGTATTCTGTCTGCTGAAAATAAGGGGAAGGCTTCAAGTTTAGTGGGCCAGTGGATTCAACTGAAAAGTATTTCACCACTCCTCTTCATAGAAAACTCTTTATTTTTCTCCTTTTCTCTTTGTCTTAATCTCTTCCTCTGCTATGCCTCAGAGTGATGTCCTCATTCTCCTCAGTTTTCATTGCTCTAATATGCCAGTAGATAACAGTCAGTAACACCAACATTTCTGGGCTCTTTAAACACTTAATATTATAGCTACTCTGAAAATCAGGTCCACAAGGTACATGCATCATCATTCTACAAATATCTATTAAACAGCTGCAATGTTCCAAGAGATAATCCAAGTTCTGAAAAAGAGAAGAGAGTAATAAAAATGGCTAACAATTATATAGCACTTACTATGTGTCAGACACTATTTTGCTACTTCCCATGGAATTATCTTGTTTGCTTTTGTTTTTATAATATTATGAAATATATGTCATACTAATCCAATTTCACATATGAGCAAACAGAAAAACAGAGAGGTTAAGTAATGCTGAAGAATTAGTGCTTTTGAACTGTGGTGTTGGAGAAGACTCTTGAGGGTCCCTTGGACTGCAAGGAGATCCAACCAGTCCACCCTAAAGGGGATCAGTCCTGGGTGTTCATTGGAAGGACTGATGTTGAAGCTGAAACTCCAATACTTTGGCCACCTGATGCGAAGAGATGACTCACTTGAAAAGACCCTGATGCTG
>NC_057419.1:60781241-60860949 GCF_019320065.1 Cervus canadensis
AGATGGTTGGGAAAATATTAAGGACTGCATACAAACAGTGATTCTGTCATGGGCACAGCTTATACTGCACATTTATTTGGGGAAACTTTGAATAGGTTAATTTTGTGACAAGGTGATCAAACTTGACCAATAGCCAACAAGTCAGATCTTATTTTCATAGTTGTATGATTTTGGAAGAAAAGTCAAGAACCTATTGAAAAATATGTCGTTTTCAGTGTTATGTGGCTACTTTTTTCCTTTTTCTCTACCTCTTATATGTCTGACTGTCACATCCTTAACCTAAGAAACCTGTTACAATGTACTATGTATTGCAGACAACCTCCAGCCACTTGTCTCAAGAAAAGTGACAGAGCAACAGTTCTATACCACCACCAACAGAGTCTATTCCCTTAAAATCTATAATAATAATGACAATTACCATCTACTGAGCTCTTACCCTATTTTGGGCACCATGTCAGATATCTTATATGAAACAATCTCATTTAATTCTCACAACAATCTTATGAGGTAGGTGCTATTAATTACTTCATTTTGTATATGAAGAAACTGAAGCAGAGAGAAGTTAAATAACTTCCTAAAGGTAACATAAGTGGTTTAGCTGGGATTTGAATTTAGGTACTTTTTCTCTAGAAACCTTATTCTTACCATTACCTATCTCTATGTCCCCTTTTCTTTTACTCTCACACGGCCCTTCCTTTATCACTTAGTCACATGGAAAATTGAGTAAAGTATGGATTTCTATGTTGAACCCTCACCACAAAGAGGCTTTTTCAATATATTTGGAATAGGAATATGTATTCTTAGTAAGCTTCCAAGCAATTTTGATGCACGGGTAAGATGCAACTCTTAGAGAAGCATTGTGTTGGATTAAAACATAATTGTAAGAAATAGAGTTACAGATGTAGAAAATAAAATTATAGTTACCAAGGGGTAAGGGGGAGGGAGGGATAAGTTGGAAGACTGGGACTAACACACACACTACTACACAGAAAATAGATAACTTATAAGAAGCTACTGCATAACATAGCACAGGGAACTCTACTCAGTACTGTGTCAGTTCAGTTCAGTTGCTCAGTCGTGTCCGACACTTTTTAACCCCATAGACTGTAGCACACCAGGCCTCCCTGTCCATCACCAACTCCCAGAACTTGCTCAAATCCATGTCCATTGAGTTGGTGATGCCATCCCACCATCTCATCCTCTGTTGTTCCCTTCTCTTCCTGCCTTCAATCTTTCCCAGCATCAGGGTCTTTTGCAATGAGTCAGTTCTTTGCATCAGATGGCCAAAGTATTGGAGTTTCAGCTTCAGCACCAGTCTTTCCAATGAGCATTCAGGACTGATTTGCTTTAGGATTGAATGTTGCTTCTTGACCTACAGTACTGTGTAATGACATATCTGGGGAAAAAATCTAAATAAGAGTGGATAAATGTACAGGAGTAGGGCTTCCCTGATGGTGCTAGTGGTAAAGAACCCACCTGCAAATGCAGGAGACATAAGAGATGCTGATTCGATCCCTGGGTCGAGAAGATCCCCTGCAGGAGGGCATGGCAACCCAATCCAGTATTCTTGCTTGGAGACTCCCATGGGCAGAGGAATCTGGTGGGCTACAGTCCATAGCATCACAAAGAGTGGGAGACAACAGAAGCGCCTTAGCATGCATGCATGCATATATAAAAGAATTCACTTTGCTGTATGACAGAAACAACCACAGCACTGTAAATCAACTATACTCCAATAATTTTTCTTAAATAACTATTTTCTACCCATCTGGCTGGCTCCCACAGTCAAATTCCCTGGGGGTTCTCAGTCCCTTTGCTGGATCCCCAGTTTGGGAAATCTGTTGTGGGTCCTTGAACTTATTTAACAGTGTGAGAATTTTGATTTGACTTTGGAGGTCAGTGGGAGACTGAGGCAGGCTTGCATGTGAGTGTCCAGGAGTCTCCTGTGGGTCGATAGTTTGGCCTCAGATCAAACAACAGACAGGGAACACAGCCTTGCCCATCAACAAAAAATTGGATTAAAGATTTACTGAGCATGGCCCCTCCATCAGATCAAGACCCAGTTTGCCCCACAGTCAGTCTGTCCCATCAGGAAGTTTACATAAGTCTCTTATCTTTATTCATCAGGGGGCAGACAGAATGAAAACCACAATCACAGAAAACTAACCAAACTGATCACATGGACCACAGCCTTGTCTAACTCAATGAAACTATAAGCCATGCTGTGTAGGGGCACCAGAGATGGATGGGCCATGGTGGAGAATTCTGACAAAATATGGTCTACTGGAGAAGGGAATGGCAAACCACTTCACTACTCTTACTTCGAGAACCCCCTGGACAGAATGAAAAGGCAAAAGAGATGTGACACTGAAAGATGAACTCCCCCAGTTGGTAGGTGCCCAATATGCTACCAGAGAAGAGTGGAGAAAACCCTCCAGAAAGAATAAAGGGAAGGAGCCAAAGTGAAAACAACACCCAATTGTGAATGTGACTGGTGATGGCAGGAAAGTCTGATGCTGTAAAGAACAATATTGCATAGGAACCTGGAATGTTAGGTTCATGAATCAAGGTAAATTGGAAGTGGTCAAACAGGAGATGGCAAGAATGAACATCAACATTTTAGGAATTAGTGAACGAAAATGGACTGGAATGGGTGAATTTTATTCAGATGACCATTATATCTACTACTGTGGGCAAGAATCCCTCAGAAGAAATGGAGTAACCCTCATAGTCAACAAAGAGTATGAAATGCAGTACTTGGGTGCAATGTCAAAAATGACAGAATGATCTCTGTTTGTTTCCAAGGCAAACCATTCAATAACACAGTAATCCAAGTCTATACCACAACCACTAAGGCTGAAGAAGCTGAAGTTGAACAGTTCTATGAAAACCTGCTATACCTTCTAGAACTAACACCAAAAAGTATGCACTTTTCATTATAAAGAACTGGAACGGAAAAGTTGAAAGTCAAGAGATATCTGAAGTAACAGGTAAATTTGGCATTGGAGTACAAAATGAAGCAGGTCAAAGGCTAACAGAGTTTTGCCAAGAGAACACACTGGACATAGCAAATACTCTCTTCCAACAACACAAGAGAATGTTCTACACATGGACATCACCAGATGGTCAATACCAAAATCAGATTGATTATATTCTTTGCAGCCAAAGATGGAGAAGCTCTATACAGTCAGCAAAAACAAGACCAGGAGCCGACTGTGGCTCAGATCATGAACTCCTTATTGCAAAATTCAGACTTAAATTGAAGAAAGTAGGGAAAATCACTAGACCATTTAGGTATGACCTAAATCAAATCCCTTATCTTTATACAGTGGAAGTGACAAGTAAATTCAAGGCAATAGATCTGATACAGTGCCTGAAGAAATATAGATGGAGGCTCGTGACACTGTACACGAGACAGTGATCAAGACCACCCCCAAGAAAAAGAAATGCAAAAAAGCAAAATGGTGTTGTTTGAGGAGGCCTCACAAATAGATGAGAAAAGAAGATAAGTAAAAGGCAAAGGAGAAAAGGAAAAGATATACATACTTGAATGCAGAGTTCCAAAGAATAGCAAGGAGAGATAAGAAAGCCTTCCTAAGTGATCAATGCAAAAACAGAGGAAAACAATAGAATGGGAAAGACTAATGATCTTCAAGAAAATTACAGATACCAAGGGAACATTTCATGCAAGTTCAGTTCAGTTCAGTTGCTCAGTCGTGTCCGACTCTTTGCGACCCCATGAATTGCAGCATGCCAGGCCTCCCTGTCCATCACAAACTCCCAGAGTTTACTCAAACTCATGCCCATCGAGTCAGTGATGCCATCCAGCCATCTCATCCTCTGTCGTCCCCTTCTCCTCCTGCCCCCAATCCCTCCCAGCATCAGGGTCTTTGCCAATGAGTCAACTCTTCTCATGAGGTGGCCAAAGTACTGGAGTTTCAGCTTCAGCATCAGTCCTTCCAATGAACACCCAGGACTGATCTCCTTTAGGATGGACTGGTTGGATCTCCTTGCAGTCCAAGGGGCTCTCAAGAGTCTTCTCCAACACCACAGTTCAAAAGCATCCATTTTTTGCTGCTCAGCTTTCTTCACAGTCCCATTCTCACATCCATACATGACCACTGGGAAAACCATAGCCTTGACTAGACAGACCTTGTTGGCAAAGTAATGTCTCTGCTTTTTAATATGCTATCTAGGTTGGTCATAACTTTCCTTCCAAGGAGTAAGTGTCTTTTAATTTCATGGCTGCTGTCACCACCTGCAGTGATTTTGGAGCCCCCCAAAAACAAAGTCTGACACTGTTTCCACTGTCTCCCCATCTATTTTGCATGAGGTTTTGGGACCAGATGCCATGATCTTAGTTTTCTGAATGTTGAGCTTTAAGCCAACTTTTTCACTCTCCTCTTTCACTTTCACCAAGAGGCTTTTTAGTTCCTCTTCACTTTCTGCCATAAGGGTGGTGTCATCTACATATCTGAGGTTATTGATATTTCTCTCAGCAATCTTGATTCCAGCTTGTGCTTCTTCCAGCCACAGGACTGGAAAAGGTCAGTTTTCATTCCAATCCCTAAGAAAGGCAATCCCAAAGAATGCTCAAACTACCTCACAATTGCAATCATCTCACACGCTAGTAAAGTAATGCTCAAAATTCTCCAAGCCAGGGTTCAGCAATACATGAACCGTGAACTTCCAGATGTTCAAGCTGGTTTTAGAAAAGGCAGAAGAACCAGAGATCAAATTGCCAATCATCAAAAAAGCAAGAGAGTTCCAGAAAAACATCTATTTCTGCTTTATTGATTATGCCAAAGACTTTGACTGTGTGGATCACAATAAACTGTGGAAAATTCTGAAAGAGATGGGAATACTAGACCACCTGACCTGCCTCTTGAGAAACCTGTATGCAGGTCAGGAAGCCACAGTTAGAACTGGGCATGGAATTACAGACTGGTTCCAAATAGGAAAAGGAGTACATCAAGGCTGTATATTGTCACCCTGCTTATTTAACTTATATGTAGAGTACATCATGAGAAATGGTGGGCTGGAAGTAGCACAAGCTGGAATCATGCAAAGATGGGCACAATAAAGGATAGAAATGTTATGTACCTAACAGAAGCAGAAGATATTAAGAAGAGGTGGCAAGAATACACAAAAGAACTATACAAAAAATACCTTCATGACCCAGATAATCACAATGATGTCATCACTCTCCTAGAGTCAGACATCCTGGAATGAGAAGTCAAGTGGGCCTTAGGAAGCATCACTAAAAATAAAGCTAGTGGAGGTGATGGAATTCCAGTTGAGCTATTTCAAATCCTGAAAGATGATGCTGTGAAAGTGCTGCACTCAATATGCCTGCAGATTTGGAAAACTCAGCAGTGGCCACCGGACTGGAAAAGTTCAGTTTTCATTCCAATCTCAAGGAAAAGCAATGCCAAATAATATTCAAACTACCACACAATAATACCCATCTCACAGGCTTGCAAAGTATTGCTCAAAATTCTCTAAGTGAGGCTTCAGTGGTACATAAACCCAGAAATTCCAGATGTTCATGCTGGATTTAAAAAAAGCAGAAGAACCAGAGATCCAATTGCCAACATCCATTGGATCATAGGAAAAGCAAGAGAGTTCCAGAAATATATCTACTTATGCTTTATTGACTATGACAAATCCTTTGACTTTGTGGATCATGACAAACTTTGAAAAATTCTTAGAGAGATGGGAAAACCAGACATGCCTCATGAGAAATCTGTATGCTGGTCAACAGTAAGAACCAGACATGGAACAATGGACTGTTTCCAAATTGGGGAAAGAATATGTCGAGGTTGTATATTGTCACCCTGCTTATTTAACTTATATGAAGTGTACATCATGTGAAATACTGGGCTGGATAAAGCACAAGCTGGGATGAAGATTGCCAGGAGAAATATCAATAACCTCAGATACAGAGATGACACCACCCTTATGCAGAAAGTGAAGAGGAACTGAACAGCCTCTTATTGAAAGTGAAAGAGGAGAGTGAAAAACCTGGCTTAAAACTAATATTCAGAAAACTAAGATCATGGTGTCTGGTCCCATCACTTCAGAGCAAGTAGATGGGGAAACAATGGAAACAGTTATAGACTTTATTCTCTTGGGCTCCAAAATCACTGCAGATGGTGACTGCAGCCATGAAATAAAAAGACACTAGCTTCTTGGGAAACAAATAAACAAACAAACAAACAAAAGAAGCTATGACAAACCTAAACAGCATGTTAAAGAGCAGAGACATTACTTTGCCGACAAATGTCCATATAGTCAAAGCTATGCTTTTTCCAGTAAGTCATGTCTGGATGTGAGAGCTGGATTGTGAAGAAAGCTGAGTGCCAAAGAATTGATGCTTTTGAACTGTGGTGTTGGAGGAGACGCTTGAGAGTCTCTTGGACTGCAAGGAGATCAAACCAGTCAATCCTAAAGGAAATCATTCCTGAATATTCATTGGAAGGACTAATGTTGAAGCTGAAGCTCCCATACTTTGGCCACCTAATGTGAAGAACTGACTCATTTGAAAAGACCCTGATGCTGAGAAAGATTGAGGGCAGGAGGAGAGAGGGACAACAGAGGATGAGGTGGCTGGATGGTATCACCGACTCGATGGACATGTGTTTAAGCAAGCCCTGGGTGTTGGTAATGGACAGGGAAGCCTGTTGTGCTGCAGTCCATGCGGTCACAAAAAGTCTCACATGACTGAGCAACTGAACTGAACTGACCCATCTGAACTGAGACTTCTCTGCAGATGTCCTTTCCTTTTTAATCCAACAGATATTTGTGGTTCCCCTATAGGAATTTAAGGCTTCCCAGTTGTCACTACTGGTAAAAAATCTGCCTGCCAATGTAGGAGACACTAGACACTCGATCTTCAGGGCAGGAAGATCCCCTGAAAGAGGAAATGGAAATCTGCTCCACTATTCTTGCCTGGAAAATTCCATGGAAAGAGGAGTCTGGAGGGCTATAGTCCATGGAGCCACAAAGAGTCAGACACGACTGAGCACACACATGAGAGTTTAAGGTAGATTTGAGGAAACCTGACAACTACCACATGCTCCCAAGCCTCCCCTATCTCTATATTACCGTGGGTAGTTACACAATAAGAGGAAGAGGAAGAGGAATCTAAATTAGAGATATCTGAAAAGGGAATTGGAATGTTTTTTTTCTTTTCCTTCTTTTCCAGAACCCTCTTCATACTCTGAAGGAGGAAGTGAAATTGTTATTCACTCAGTCATATCTGACTCTTTATGACTTCATGGACTGTAGCCTGTCAGGTTCCTCTGTCCATGGAATTCTCCGGGCAATAATACTAGAGTAGTAGCCATTTCCTTCTCCAGGGCATCTTTCTGATCTAAAGATTGAACCTGGGTTCCCTACCTTGCAGGCAGATTCTTTTCCATCTGAGCCACAAGGGAACCGCCTCTAGGGGGGAATGTGGGGTTAAGAGAAAGGCATTCTAGAGTAGGTTTCACTTTCTTATGAGTGAATGAAAACAAAAGCCTTCCCCCAAAACACATGCATTGTTGTTGTTGTTGTTCAGTCCCTCAGTCATGTCTGACTCTGCAACCCCATGGACTGCAGCATGCCATGCTTCCCTGTCCTCACTATCTCTAGGAGTTTGCTCAAACTCCTGTCAGTTGAGTTGATGATGCCATCCTTTTTCATCCTCTTCTCCTACTGCCTTCAATCTTTCCCAGCTTCAGGGTCTTTTCCAATGAGTCAGCTCTTTGCATCAGGTGGCCAAAGTATTGGCATTTCAGCATCAGTCCTTCCAATGAATATTCAGGGTTGATTTCCTTTAGGATTGACTGGTTTGATTTTTTTTGTTTGTTTGTTTAAGGGACTCTCAAAAGTCTTCTCCAATTCCACAGTTTGAGAGCATCAATTCTTCAGCACTGTCTTTTTTATGGTCCAACTCTCACATCCATACATGAGTACTAGATAAACTATAGATTTGACTAGATGGACCTTTGTTGAAAATGTGATGTCTCTACTTTTTAAAACATTAATTTCCCTCTTGGTCTTCCCAAACCAGCATATCTTGAGTATTTGCTATGTGACAGGCAAAGTTTTAAATATCTTATGTATATTAACCATAATTAGCCTTTTAATCTCACAAAATTCTGGTGGTAAGTACAACTATTTTCTCTTTTTCAAATGGGAAACAGACATAGAGAAGTTGAAGGACTTTTCTAAGGTTACATGAATATGTAATGTCAGAGCTGGGTTTTGAAATATGGCAGTCCATATTCAAATTATAGGCCCTTTACTATTACATAAAACATCTTCTTTACTTCAGCTTATTCAGTGACAGACCTAAAAAGGAGTTTAGAGGTTACCTAATTTGTGTATTTCAAGTTGCCTATTTCTTCATGAAACTATTCAAATGAAAGCATCCACAGATAAATCTAAAGCTGCTAGGGTTCCAGGGTCTATGGCTGTGCCTGCCATAACCCAACAGGACATTCTATATTAACATCATTTGAAAACAACCAACCCAGACCTCTTCCCTATTTAGTAAATGAATAAACTGTATTTCAGATAGAGTAACTATATTGCCCAAAGTCACAATGTTAATTGTTGGCAGAGCTGGGAATGGTACCTGAATCTTTTTATTCTCAATGTAGTGTTCTTCCTGATTTACTACCCAGCTTCCTACTCAGTTTCCTCCAGGCAAGAATCCCACTTTCCATCTCTAGCACCTTTTAGCTTCTGGCATGACAGGGCAAAAAATAGCTGAGTAACCAAAAGGATTGAAGTTGTGTATGTTAAGTTTGGCTCCTGATTTGCAAAACCACTTTTGAATAACCAAGCAAATTAACTTGGGGACAGATGTCTAGGGTATTAACAATAAAATAGATGGAGTTTTGTGACTAAAAGCTAATGCTTATATTCATTTACTGTGAACTCATTCTGGAGGGTTTCTTAATAGTATAATATGGTAAATTTTTAAAAATCTGGCTTAGGCAGGGAGGAGAACCTCATATTATTTAATGTATGTGGAGAAATATTTTGGAGCATGCCCTTCTCAGTTCACTGACTAAATGTTCATTGAGGGCCCAAGGCCAAGGTACTATGCTAGGTGCTGGGGTGTCAGCTAATGTTACAGTCTGTATTAGTTTTTTAATCACAGTCATAAAAATTGCCACAAACTCAGTGCAAATTTCTTATCTTACAGATTTGTGGATCAGAGCTTCAATTTGAGTATAACTTGGTTAAAGTCAAGATGCTGTCAAGGCTTTCTTATTTTAGGGGTCTCTGATGGAGAATCTATTTCCTTACCTTTTCCAGCTTCTAGAGACTGTCTGCATAGCTTGGCTCATGGGCTCCTTCCCCTGTTTTCAAAACCAGCAACAGAAAGCTAAGTCCTTCTTATACTACCATCTCTCTGGTTCTCTATAGCTGTGTAAGGTACTCTGCTTTTTAAGAACCCATGGAATTACATTAGACCCACATGGATAATCCAAAATCACCTCCTCATCTCAAAGACCTTAATTTTATCTGCAAAGTTTATTTGCCATGCAAAGTAGTATATTCATAGGTTCCCAGGATTTGGACATGGGTATTTACAGAGCTTCCACTATTATGTTTATCATACAACACTTTAATTTATACACCAGTAAAGAAAATAGGCTTGCATATGCATAGTTTTAGGTAAAATGCTATGTTCCAAAATGAGGCATTAATACCCATGGTGGGGAGGGGGAATAAGGTTTAAGGGAAGCATTACAGAAAAGTTGAATTATAGCTGGATTTTCACATATGAGGAGGAGAAGTTCAAAAGGGGAGGTGATGGGAAATAAACATAGAGGGAATTTGTACCTAAATTAAGGAGGGTGTGCCGAGGAAAAACTGAAGATTTATGAGCAAAATGAAGATATGGTCAAAGCCAAGCTTCTGTAAGATCATTTTTGAAGTAGTAAAAATCTAGATTGGAGTGGAGAGCAAGAGATAATTTAGCAGATGATAGCAATGGTCCAAGAAAAATTGATCATCATCAATTTTGATCATCATCACCTGGTACAGAAGGGTGAAATGTAGAACTTGATTGGATGGGAGAAAGTAGAAAACATGATTTGGAGACACAGATTTCTGAACTTGACTACTATAAGCATGATTATGCTATTACCTGAGAAAAGCAACTCATGAATAGAAGACAGTTTGAGAGGAATATAATGAGATTGGCTTGTGGTAAATTGTGATGAAAGTATCCATTTATTGCCTCTTTTATTTTTGAAATTTATTTTCACAGAATTTGACAACAAGGAAGTAAAATATGGAAAGTAATCTATTTAATTAAAAGAGTAATAAATATTATTTTTATTTTAGAAACTTTCTTTAATGCTAAAACAATTGCTTGACAATTTAAAAATATCTTGCAAAAATATCTTATGATTTCTGGAAATTGTACTTTAGCAAGTCTCTCCTTTTAGCTGTGTTCTTTAGCTATCTAAGTTCTTATAAATGGATGATTTCAGATGAGAATTTTCCTTCTTTTTCTCTTTTTCATTCATATCAATGAAATAAAAGGATGTGGTTCAATTTGTTTAAAATTTTTATTTATTTTTAATTGAAAGATAGTTGCTTTACAGTATTGTGTTGGTTTCTACCAAACATCAACATGAATCAGCCATATGTTTACCTATGCCCCCTCAGTGTTGAACATACCTCCAACCTTCCTCCCCAACCCACCCCTCTAAGTTGTTACAGAGCTTCAGTTTGAGTTCCTTGAGTCATACAGCAAATTCCCACTGGCTATCTATTTTACATATTCATTGCCTATTTTAAATACTTGAGACTTTCACTTCATTGTTATTTTCTCTGGATGAATCAAAAACATACCATCAGTTCTGTCAGCTCATTCCTAACAAAGACAGAATACCTAAGCTACTTGATATTCAGTTCAGTTCAGTTCAGTCACTCAGTCATGTCCGACTCTTTGCGACCCCATGAACCGGCAGCACGCAAGGCCTCCCTGTCCATCACAAACTCCCGGAGTCCATCCAAACCCATGTTCATCGAGTTGATGATGCCATCCAACCATCTCATCCTCTGTCATCCCTTTCTCCTCCTCCCCTCAATCCTTCCCAGCATCAGGGTCTTTTCTAATGAGTCAGCTCTTCACATCAGGTGGCCAAAGTATTGGGGATTTAGCTTCAACATAAGTCCTTCCAAGGAACACCCAGGACTGATCTCCTTTAGTATGGACTGGTTGGAACTCCTTGCAGTCCAAGGGACTCTCAAGAGTCTTCTCCAACATCACAGTTCGAAAACATCAATTCTTCTGCTCTCAGCTTTTTTTATAGTCCAACTCTCACATCCATACATGACCACTGGAAAAACCATAGCCTTGACTAGACGGACCTTTGTTGGCAAAGTCATGTCTCTGCCTTTTAATATGCTGTTTACGTTGGTCATAACTTTCCTTCCAAGAGTAAGTGTCTTTTAATTTCATGGCTGCAGTCACCATCTGCAGTGATTTTGCAGCCCAGAAAAATAAAGTCAGCCACTGTTTCCCCATCTATTTGCCATGAGGTGATGGGACAAGATGCCATGATCTTAGTTTTCTGAATGTTGAGCTTTAAGACAACTTTTTCACTCTCCTCTTTCACTTTCATCAAGAGGCTCTTTAGTTCTTCTTCACTTTCTGCCATAAGGGTGGTGTCATCTGCATATCTGAGGTTATTGATATTTCTCCTGGCAATCTTGATTCCAGCTTGTGCTTCCTCCAGCCCAGCGTTTCTCATGATGTACTCTGCATATAAGTTAAATAAGCAGGGTGACAATATACAGCCTTGACGTACTCCTTTTCCTATTTGGAACCAGTCTGTTGCTCCATGTCCAGTTCTAACTGTTATTTCCTGACCTGCATACAGGTTTCTCAAGAGGCAGGTCAGGTGGTCTGGTATTCCCATCACTCTCAGAATTTTCCACAGTTTATTGTGATCCACACAGTCAAAGTCTTTGGCATAGTCAATAAAGCAGAAATAGATGTTTTTCTGGAACTCTCTGGCTTTTTCGATGATCCAGTGGATGTTGGCAATTTGATCTCTGGTTCCTCTGTCTTTTCTAAAACCAGCTTGAACATCTGGAAGTTCATGCTTCACGTATTGCTGCAGCCTGACTTGGGGAATTTTAAGCATTACTTTACTAGCATGTGAGATGAGTGCAATTTTGTGGTAGTTTGAGCATTCTTTGGGATTGCCTTTCTTAGGGATTGGAATGAAAACTGACCTTTTCCAGTCCTGTGGCCACTACTGAGTTTTCCAAATTTGCTGGCATATTGAGGGCAGCCCTTTCACAGCATCATCTTTCAGGATTTGAAATAGCTCACCTGGAATTCCATCACCTCCACTAGCTTTGTTCATGGTGATGCTTTCTAGGGCCCACTTGACTTCACATTCCAGGATGTCTGGCTCTAGGTGAGTGATCACACCATCGTGATTATCTGGGTCGTGAATTAGTCAACCTTGAAAATAACCATTTGTCCAATATAATTAACAATTTATTTAGAGAATAGTTAAATAGTGAGGAGTGTATACCCATTTAGGGTAAAGGCAAATATGCCAGTAATGTTATCTCAGTATTTATGGAATGATACAAAGTATTATGTGCTAGTTTTCTAAAGAACCTTCATAGTGTCTGTACCACTTTACGTTCCCACAGTGTAAGAGGGTCCCTTTTTGCTACACTTTTTTCCAGAATTTAGTTTTTGTAGATCTTTGGATGATGTCCATTTTGACTGGTGTGAGATGATACCTCATTGGAGTTTTGATTTGCATAATTTGCATAATTAGTGTTTTATTTTGCCTAATTAGTGACATTGAGGATCTTTTCATGTGTTTTTTGACCATCTGCATATCTTCTTCAAAGAAATATCTATTTAGATCTTTTGCCATTTTTTTCCATTAGATTTTTTTAATTGAGCCACATGAACTCTTTGTGTACTTTGGCAATTAATACTCTTTTGGTTGCTTGATTTGCAAATAGTTTCTCCTACTCTGAGTGTTATCTTATTGTTTGGTTTTCTTTGCTGTGCAAAAGATTTTAAGTTTTATTAGATCCCATTTATTTTTAATTTTCATTACTCCAGAAGGTAGATCCAAAACGATCTTGCTGCTATTGATGTCAAAGAGAGATCTGAGTGTTTTCCTCTAAGAGTTTTATAGTATTTAAACTTGCATTTATGTCTTTGATCCATTTTGAGTTTACTTCTATGTTTGGTTAGGAAGTGTTCTGGACTTCCCGGTGGTTCAGATGGTAAAGAATCTGCCTGCAATGCAGGAGATGCAGGAGATGCGGGTTCAGTCCCTGGATTGGGAAGATCCCCTGGAGAAGGGATTGGCTACACACTTCACTATTCTTGTCTGGAGAATTCCATGGACATAGGAGCCTGGTGGGCTACAGTTTATGGGGTTGCAAAGAGTTGGACATGACTGAGAGACCAACACTTTCACTTTCTTTTTCAGGGAGTGTTCTAATTTAATACTTTTATAGGTAAATGTCCAATTTCTCCAGCATAATTATTGAAGATTCTGACTTTTGTCTATTGTATAGTCTTACCTACTTTGTCATGGATTAGGTGACCATAGTTGCATGGTTTTGTCTCTGGGCTTTCTTTCCTGTCCCATTGATCTATATCTCTGCTCTTCTGGCAGTACCAGAGTATGTTGGTGACTATAACTTTGTAGTATAGTCTGAAGTCATGGAGCCTGATTCCTCTAGTTGAATTTTTCTTTCTTAAGAATGGTTTGGCTATTTAGAGTCTTTAGTGTTTCCCTACAAATTGTAAAATATTGTGTTCTGTTCTGTGAAAAATGCCAGGGGTGATTTGATAGGAATTGCATTGAATCTGTAGATTACTTTGGGGAGTATATTCTTTTTTCATAATATTGATTCTTCCAATCCAAGAACATGGTATAACTCTCCCCTTGTGTCATCTTTGATTTTTTAATCAATATATTATAGCTTTCTGAGTACAGGATTTTGCCTGCTTAGGTAGGTTTATTCCTAGGTATTTTATTCTTTTTTTGGAATAATAAATGGAATTGCTTCCTTAATTTCTTATTCTGGGCTTTTGCTGTTAGTGTATAACATTGTAAGAGAGTTCTGTGTATTTATTTTGTATCTTGAAACTTTACCAGTTTCATTGATGAGCTCTAGTAGTTTTCTCATTGCATCTTTAAGATTTTCTATGTATAGTACTGTCATCTGCAAACACTGACAATTTTGCTTCTTCTTTTCTAATTTGAATTCATTTTCTTTTTTTCTCTGATTGCCATGGCTAAGACTTCCAAATATATGATGACTAATTGTAGCGAGAGTAGACATCCTTGTCTCGTTCCTAATCTTAGAGGAAATGCTTTCAGTTTTTCACCTTTGAGAGTGATATTTACTGATGGTTTGTCATACATGGTCTTTATCATGTTGAAGTAGGATCCTTTATGCTCACTTTCTGTAGAGATTTTATCATAAATGAGTTTTCAAGTTTGTCAAAAGCCTTGTATACCTCTATGGAGATGATTATATATGTTTTATTAGTCATTTTGCTAATATAGTATATCACATTGATTTCCATATAATGAAGAATCCTTTCATCCCTGGGATAAACCTTACTTGATCATCATGTCTGATTGTTTTAGTATCTTGTTGGATTCTGTTTGCTAGTATTTCCTTGAGGATCTTTGTATCTCTTCTCATTAGTGATATTCTTTTAGGATTATTTGTATTTTTACACTATCATTTTTAACTTCTTTCTCATTTTATTAATTTGATTCCTCTCTCTTTTTTTCTTGATGAGACTGCCTAAAAGTTTTTCAGTTTGTATGTTTTCTCAAAGAACCAGATTTTAGTTTTATTGATCTTTGCTATTGTTTCTTTCACATTGTATTCTTCACATATTGTATTCTTTCTTTGCTATTTCCTTTTTTTCTGGTCTTATCTTTATGATTTCTTTCCTTCTACAGGCTTTTGGTTTTGTTTGTTCTTTCTCTAGTTGCTTAGGTATAAGGTTAGATTGTTTATTTGGAATTTTTCTTGTTTTTGAGGTAGAATTGCATTGCTATAAACTTATCTCCTAGAACTGCTTTTGCTGCATCCTATAGGTTTTGAGTCATTGTGTTTTCAACTGACATTTGTTTCTAAGGATTTTGTTTGTTTCTTTTCTATTTCCTCAGTAATTAATTGGATATTTAGTAGCACAATGCTTAGCCTCCATGTATTTGTGTTTTTACAGGTTTTTTTTTTTCTGTAATTGATTTCTAATTATAGCACTGTAGTCAGGAAAAAAGTGCTTGATATCATTTCAATTTTCTTAAATAATGGAGGCTTGATTTCTGGCATAAGATGTGATCTATCTTGGAAAATGTTTCATGTGCACTTGAGAAGAAAGTATATTCTACTGTTTTTGGATGGAATGCCCTATAAGGATCAATTTGTCCTATGTGGCCTAATGTTTCATTTAAGACCTGTGTTTCCTTATTAATTTGTCTGGATGATCTGTCCATTGGTGTAAGTAGGGTGTTAAAGTTCCCCGCTGTTATTGTGTTACTGTTGATTTCCCACTTCATAGCTGTTAACATCCATCTTTTATATTGAGGTGTATGTATATTTACAACTTTACATTTTCTTCTTGGATTAATACCTTGATCATCGCAGTGTCCTTTCTTGTCTCTTGTAACAGTCTTTATTATTAATTCTATTTTATCTAATATGATTATTGCTACCCCAGCTTTCTTTTGACTTCCATTTGCATGGTGTATCTTTCTACACCCTCTCTTCAGTCTATGTGTGCCCCTAGGTTTCAAGAGGACCTCTTGTAGACAGTCTTATTTTTGTGTCCATCCAGCCAGTCTATGTCTTTTGATTTGAGAATTTAATCCATTTTCACTTGAGATAATTTTCAATATGCATGTTTATACTGCTATTTTTTTTAAATAATTTGGATTTGTTTTTGTAAGTCGTTCCCTCCCTTCCTCTTCTGTTCTCTTTTTTTGTGTGTTTTGCCTAGAGAAGTTCCTTAATCAATTGTTGCAAAGCTGGTTTCGTAGTGCTGAATTATCTTAGATTTTACTTGTCTGAAAAGCTTTTGATCTCTCAGTCAAATGTGAATGAGATGTTGCTGGGTAGAGTGTTCTTGCTTGTAGGTATTTATTTTCCTTCATTTTATTTATTCATTTATCACTGTGCTGGGTCTTTGTTGCTGAATGTAGCCTTTCTCTATTTACAGTGAGGGGAGGCTACACTTTGTTGCAGTGCACGGGTTTCTCTTTGCAGCAACTTCTCTTATTGTGGAGCATGGGGTCCAGCAGCATGGACACAGTTGTTGTGGTGCATGGGCTTAATTGCTTCATGGCACATGGGAGATCTTCCAGACCAGGGATTGGACCCATGTCCCTTGTATTGGCAGGTGGATTCTTAACCACTGTAGCACCAAGGAAGTCCTCACTTTTATCATTTTAAATACATCTTGTCTCTTCTGGTCTGAAAATTTTCCTTCAAATAAAAGAGCTAATAACCCTATAGGAATTCCTCTGTATGTTATTTGTTGGTTTCCTCTTGTTGCATTGTTTTTTTTTTTATTTATTTTTATTTTTTTTAAATTTATTTATTTTTAATTGAAGGACAATTGCTTTACAATACTGTGATGGTTTCTGCCACACATCAGTGTGAATCAGCCATAGGCATACATATGTCCCCTACTTGAACCTTTCTCCCACCTGTCACTCCATCTTACTTTTCTAGGTAGTAACAAGGCACTGGGTTTAAGCTTTCTGCATCATAAAACAAATTCCAATAGCTATCTATTTTATACATGCTAATGTATAAGTTTCAATGCTGCTCTCTCAATTCGTCCCACTCTCTCTTACTTGACTGTGTCCACAAGTCTTTTCTCTGTGTCTGCATCTCCACTGATGCCATGCAAGAAGTTTATCAGTATCACCTTTCTAGATTCCATATATATGTGTTAGCATACAATATTTGTTTTTTTTTTCTCTTTCTGACTTATTTCACTTTGTATAATCAGCTCTAGGTTCATTCACTTCATTAGAACTGACCCAAATGACTTCTTTTTAATGACTGAGTAATGTTCCATTGCATATGTATACCACAACTTCTTTATCCATTCATCTGAAGATTGACACCTAGGTTGTTGCAGGACCTAGCTACTGTAAAAAGTGCTGCACTGAACATTGGGGTCCATATGTCTTTTTCAACTATGGTTTTCTCGTGACATATGCTCAGTTGAAATTGTTGGATCATATGGCAGTTTTATTCCTAGTTTTTTAAAGAATCTCCATACTGTTCTCCATAGTGGTTGTTATCAGTTTGCATTCCCACCAAGAGAGTAAGAGGGATCCTTTTCTTCACGCCCTCTGCAACATTTATTCTTTGTAGACTTTTTGATGATGGCTATTCTTACCAGTGTGAGATGATAAATCATTGTGGGTTTGATTTGTGTTTCTCTAATAATGAGTGAATAAACAAGATGTCAGAGTAGAAGGATGTGCATTCATCTTCTTGTGTGAGAACTCCAAAATTGCAAATCGCTGCTGAACAACCATTGACAGGAGAATGTTGGATCCCCACCCCCCACACACACACAAAGAATCCCCAAGTCCAAGGGCAAAAGAGAAGCCCCTACAAGATGATAAGAGAGGCAAAATCATGTTTAGAATCAAACCCTCTACCTGCCATTGACAATCTGAGGGCTCAAACAAAGCCTTGTGTGCACCAGGACCAAGAGACCCCACAGAAACTGAGCCAGACCTGCCTTTGTGTATTTGAGTGTTTCCTGTGGAGGCACAGTTCAGCAGTGGCCCGCCGCGGGGACAGGGGCTCTGGCTGCAGCAGACCTGCATCACCCAGGGTGGAACATGAGCCCTCTTGGAGGATGTCACCATTAGCCACAACACAGAGCCGCCAAACAGATGACCTAAAAACTGCAGAACAATTATACCAAATAAATTCTCACACTGTTAAGAAATTTCTAAGATCCACAACAGATTTCCCAACCTGGGGATCCAGCAAAGGGACAGAGAACCGCCAGGGAATTTAAACTTGGAGGCCAGTTTAAATTTAAATTTAAATTGATTACAGAACTTCCACAACACTGGAGAAACAGACTCTTGGAGGGCATGAACAATACCTTGTGTGTAACAGGAACCAGGAGAAAGGAGCAGTGTACTCACAAGAGACAGAGCCAAACTTGCGTGTGAGCGTCCAGGAGTGTCTGGCGGAGGCGTGGGTCTACAGTGGCCTGCTGCAGGCTCAAGGGCACTGAATAAAGCAGTGCCTGTGCAAGTCCTTTTGAAGGAGGTCATCATTATTGTCATACTCCTACCATAGTTTGACCTCAGGTCAAACAGCAGAGAGGGAACACAGCCCCACCCATCCACAGAAATTTGGATTAAATATTTACTGAGTCTGGCCCTGCCCATCAGAACCAGATTCAGTTTCCACCACAGTAAATTTCTCCTATCAGGAATCTTCCATAAGCTTTTTATCTTTATCGATCAGAGTCAGAATGGCAATCACAATCACAGAAAACTAACTAAACTGATCACATGGACCACAGCCTTGTCTAACTCAATGAAACAATGAGCCATCCCGTGTCAGGGCACCCAAGATGGATGGGTCACAGTGGATAGTTCTGACAAAACATGGTCCACTGGAGAAGGGAATGGCAAACCACTTCAGTATTCTTGCCTTGAGAACCCCATGAACAGTATGAAAAGGTAAAAAGATATGACACTGAAAGATGAACTCCCCAGGTTGGTTGCTGCCCAATATGCTACTGGAGAAGAGTGGAGAAATAACTCCAGAAAGAATGAAGAGATGGAGCCAAAGCAAAAGCAACACCCAGCTGAGGATGTGACTGGTGGTGGAAGTAAAGTACAATGTTATAAAGAACAATATTGCATAGGAGTCTGGAATGTTAAGTCTATGAATTATGGTAAACTGGAAGTGGTCAAATAGGAGATGGCAAGAATGAATATCAACATTTTGAAAAGTGAAAGTGAAAGTTGCTCAGTTGTGTCCAATTCTTTGCAATCCAGTGGACTATACAGTCCATGGAATTCTCCAGGTCAGAATAGTGGAGGCTTTCCCTTCTCCAGGGCATCCTCCAAACCCAGGGATCGAACCCAGGTCTCCCACATTGAAACTGCATTCTTTACCAGCTGAGCCACAAGGGAACCCCAATAGAGAAGATGTGATATGTAAGAAAGTGAAAGTGAGAATCCCTCAGTCGTGTGCGACTCTTTGTGACCCCATGGACTATAGCATCCATGGAATTCTCCAGGCCGGAATACTGGAGTGGGTAGCCTTTCCCTACTCCAAGGGATCTTCCCAACTCAGGGATCAAACCTAGGTCTCCCGCATTGCAAGCAGATTCTTTACCATCTGAGCCATAAGGGAATCAGTAAAATAAAATGGACTGGAATGGGTGAATTTAATTCAGATGACCATTATATCTACTACTGTAGGCAAGAATTCCTTAGAAGAAGTGCAGTAGCCCTCATAGTCAACAAAGATTCTGAAATGCAGCACTTGGGTGCAACCTAAAAAATGGCAAAGTGATCTCTGCTCATTCCCAAGGCAAAACATTCAATATAACAGTAATCCAAGTCTATGTCCCTACCACTAATGCCAAAGAAGCTGAAGTTGAATGGTTCTATGAAGACCTACAAGACCTTCTAGAACTAACAGCAAAAAAAGATGTCCTTTTCATCATAGAGGACTAGAATGCAAGAGTAGGAAGTCAAGAGATACATGTAGTTAACAGGGAAGTTTGGCCTTTGGAGTACAAAATGAAGCAGAGCAAAGACTAATAGAGTTTTGCCAAGAAATGCACTGGTCATAGCAAATACCCTCTTCCAACAACACAAAAGACTCTACACATGGACATCACCAGATGGTCAATACCAAAATCAGATTGATTATATTCTTTGTAGCCTTATACAGAGAAGCTCTATAAAGTTAGCACAAACAAGATTGGAACCTGGCTGTGCTTCAGATCATAAACTACTTATTGCAAAATCCATACTTAAATGGAAGAAAGTAGGGAAAACCACTAGACTATTCAGATATGTCATAAATCAAATCCCTTATGATTATACAGTGTAAGTGACAAATAGATCCAAGGGATTAGATCTGATAGAGTGTCTGAAGAACTATGGACAGAGGTTCGTGATATTGCACAGGAGAGAGTGATCAAGACCATCCCCAAGAAAAACAAACGCAAAAAGGCAAACTGGTTGTGTGAGAAGGCCTTACAAATAGCTGAGAAAAGAAGAGAAGTGAAAGACAAAGGAGAAAATGAAAGATATATCCATATGAATGCAGAGTTCTAAAGAGTAGCAAGGAGGGATAAGAAAGACTTAGTCACTGATCAATGCAAAGAAATAGAGGAAAAAATAGAATGAGAAAGACTAGAAATCTCTTCAAGAAAATTAGAGATACCAAGGGATTATTTCATGCAAAGATGGGCATAATAAAGGACAGAAACAGTGTGGACCTAACAGAAGCAGCAAGAATACACAGAAGATTTATATAAAAGGGATCTTGATAACCCAGATAAGCATGATGGTATAATCACTTACCTAGAGCCAGACATCCTGGAGTCCGAGGTCAGGTGGGCCTTAGGAAGCATAATTATGAGCATAGCTAGTAGAATTGATGGGATTCTGGCTGAGCAATTTCAAGTCTTAAAAGATGATGCTGTTAAAGTGCTACACTCAATGCCAGCAAGTTTGGAAGCCTCAGCAGTGGCCCCAGGAGTAGAAAATGTCAGTTTTCATTCCAACCCAAAAGAAAGGCAATGTCAAAGAATATTCAAACTATCACACAGTAGCACTTATCTCACACACTCCCAAAGTAATGCTCAAAATTCTCTAAGTGAGGCTTCAACAGTATGTGAACTGAGAACTTCCAGATGTTCAAGCTGGGTTTAGAGAAGGCAGAGGAAACAGAGATCCAATTGCCGACATTCACTGAATCATAGGAAAGCGAGAGAGTTCCAGAAAAACATCTATTTATACTTCATTGACTATGCCAAAGCCTTTGACTTTGTGGATCATCACAAACTTTGGAAAATTGTTAAAGAGATAGGAGTGCCAGATCACCTTACCTGCCTCCTGAGAAATCTGTATGCAGGTCAAGAAGCAACAGTTAGAACCAGACATGAAACAAGGGACTGATTCCAAATTTGGAAAATATTTCATCAATGCTGTATATTGTCACCCTGCTTATTTAACTTATATGCAAAGTACATCAAGCGAAATGACAGGCTGTATGAAGAACAAGCTGGAATCAAGATTGCCAGGAGAAATATCAATCACCTCAGATATTGCAGATGACACCAGCATTATGGCAGAAATTGAAGAGGAAATGAATAGCTTCTTGATGAAAGTTAAAGAGGAGAGTGAAATTCTGGCTTAAAACTCAACATTCACAAAATGAAGATCATGGCATCCGGTTCCACCAATTCATGGCAAATATATGGGGAAACAGGGAGACACTGAGAGACTTTCTTTTCTTGGGCTCCAAAATCACTACAGATGGTGACTGCAGCCACGAAATTAAAAAAACAAAACAAAACAAAACAAAAAACAGCTGCTCCTTGGAAGAAAAGTTATCACCAACCTAGACAGCACATTAAAATGCAGAGACATTACTTTGCCAAAAAAGGTTCGTCTAGTCAAAACTATGGTTTTTCCAGTAGTCATGTATGGATGTGAGAGTTGGACCATAAAGAAAGCTGAGTGCCAAAGTATTGATGCTTTTGAATTCTGGTGTTGGAGGAGCCTCTTGAATGTCCCTTGGGCTACAAGGAGATCAAACCAGTCACTCCTAAACGAGATCAGTCCTGAATATTCATTGGAAGGACTGATGCTGGAGCTGAAGTTCCAGTACTTTGGCCACCTGATGGGAAGGACTGACTCATTTGAAAAGACCCTGATGCTGGGAAAGATTGAGGGCAGGAGGAGAGGGGCATAACAGAGGATGAGGTGATTGGATGGCATCACCAGCTCGATGGTCATGAGTTTGAACAAGCTCTGGGAGTTGGTGATGGACAAGGTTTCCATGGGGTCACAAAGAGTTGGACATGACTGAGCGAGTGTATCAATTCAACTGAATAATGAGTGATGTTGCACATCTTTACATGTGTTTATTAGCTGTCTTTATGTCTTCTTTGGAGAAATTTATGTTTAGATTTTTTCCCACGTTTTCACTGGGTTGTTTGCTTTTCTGGTATTGAGTTGCATGAGATGCTTGTACATTTTGGAGATTAATTTGAACTCAGTCCTCTTTAAACCATGAAGGAGGATATTTTTGTTCTTCAATGTTTGGTTTTGTAGGACATTGTACTGATGAGTATCTATGGGGCCAAAAATTGGGGAAAAGTGAGGCCCAGCATTTTTGAGACTTCAGTTATAGGAATGAGCATTCTCAGTGTGTTGTGGAGAACAGAGAATAATCAGACATAGTGTTTGCCACCAAAAAGCTCCTTGCCTACATAAGGAGATGAGAAAATCCAGATTATTTAGACATATGGGAGAGTGTTGTCAGTGTATCACGCACCTCAGAATTGAGGGTTGATTTATGTGATAGAAATTATAACTGTTAAGATAAGTTTCAGAAATGAGAGGTCAATGAGGCTGGTAGTCTACATAGGGAAGTGTAATAGATGAGATTGTCCTTTTTTTGCTTGTTTTGAAGGATGGTTACAATTTGAGAGATAAGAGAGGGGAGCTGAAGTGGTCAGGACAAAGTTAGTTAACTGTGTTCTTCAGTAGCAATATAAGAATAGTAAAATGTGCATGCATGTACATGTGTGTGCACACATATGCATGTGTGTGCAAGTGCTCATGTGCGGCAGTGAAAGATTAATTCACTATACCTGGTTCTCTCATACACAGACCTAAGAATAACATGTATATGTTTGTGAGGGAGTGTAAAAAGCATGAGAACTGTTGAGAAGAAAAATGCAAATAAAGCATAACTGTTGAAGATTCTCCTAGTCTTGTCTACCAGGTTCACCTTCCAAATCTGAGGCTTATTATCTGTATCAACCTAGTGGTCCATATTGTTCTTTAAGTGTTGTATGATATGTACCAAGGACTTATTATATGAGAATTAAGGCCTAGTATCTTGCTTCCTGCATTTTATTAGGCAATTTTGGAATACTAAGCTCCAAGATTAAATCTCTATTGGTGAAATTTTCTACCCTGTAGTATATAATAGGGAGTACTTTTGGTGGGCAGACTTTCCAGTTTCCTTCAAATTATGCCACACGACTATTCTGCTCTCAGAACTAACCTGTTTTCTTTCATTTGTTTGTTTGTTTGTTTTGCAGTTGTCTTTTTTTCCTCTTCCTTTTTTTTTTTTTTTCTTTTTCTGGCTATGCTATGCAGCATATGGGATCTTAGTTCTCCAACCAGGGATTGAATATGTGCCCCCTGCACTTGAAAGTGCAGAGTCTGAACCACTGGACCACCAGGAAGTCTCATAATCTGTTTTCAATACTAAATTATGTTCTGCTATTTCCAATGTTATGAAAACTTTCAAGAAATGGGGATGTAATTATTATGTAAATTTGACCTTGCCTCTGTCCTGTGGCATGAGGGTTTAGGTGATTCCCACACCCATAAATGTTCTTACCTACATAGACACCCAGGTTGAGCCATAACACAGACAGGACCGTTCAGCTTCTATTTTCAACCTTGGGCAAAAGTCATGTAACTAAAAGTCACTTGATTCAGCCAAAGTTGAATTACTTATGAAGGAGCTACTGTGACAGAGCAGATGGAGGGAAAATATCATCTATTGAACAACTGCTGTGAGCCAGACACATGTTTTAGAAGATTATTTTTTAATGTGGACCATTTTTAAAGTCTTTATTGACTTTCTTAAACTGTGTTGTTCCTGTTTTATGTTTTGTTTTGTTTTTGGCCATGAGGCATTTGGGATCTTAGCTCCCTGACCCAGAATCAAACTCACACTCACTGCATTGGAAGGCGAAATCCTAACCGCTGAACCATCAGGGGAGTCCCCTGCCAGACACTTTGCTAAGCAATTTTCATATGTTATCTTGGGTGAAAGCATATTCTTGGCAAGTTTGTTAATGTATCACTAAATTGTGGCCTGAAACAAATCTCTTTTTAGCAGAGGTCCACCGCTCTTGCCCTCCCTACCCAATTTTTCATGCATTGCTAGTTGATATTTAAAGTGTTAGTAGGTTGTGAAATCAATGTATTGAGTTATGGCCAGAAGTTTAAAACAAAGGAATAAGTAGGATAGATGAAGACAAAATTTGCTAGAATTGAAAATAAAAGAAATAAAAGATTAGAGGAAATTACATACAATAAAGATTAATATTCTTTCATGATATTTTCAGTGTGTGTATGTCTACATAAGAAAAATTTCTAATTGAATTTTGTCCATAAAGTTTGAAAATCACTGATTTAAAGTGGAAATGAAATGTTGCCAGGAGAAATGAAATAACAAAGTTTATAAAATAAAAACTTGTGCTTTATAAATAATAATATGCTTGTGCATTTCCTTTAAGAATTTAGCACTTCTTTCCAGGTCAGCACATACAGTTTTCACTGCTCACATTTTTGCTATTTAACACAGTAGTGCTGGATATGTATGGCTACAGAGCACTTGAAATATGGCTGTTCTTAATTGGTATGTGTTGTAAGTGTAAAATGCATATCAGATTTTGAAGACATAGCATGAAAAATGTAAAATATCATATTAATGGCTTATATTGACTATATGTAGAAAGTATAGAAAGTATATTGGAATAAATGAAATATATTATTAAAAGCATCTTTCTCTTATTCTTTTTTGCTATTTTAAATGTGGCTACTAGAAAATTTGAATTTACACATGACTTGCATTATATTTCTTTTTGACAGTACTGGTTTATACAATTATATATATATATATATGAATGATTTGTATGCTATCATAATTTGATGATTTTCTCTCTGCTTACTTTACTCAAGTTTCAAGATGATCCTGCTGTAAAGCAGAGTGATTAGTTATATATAATACATGCATTTTTTCACATTTTTTTATATTATGGCCGGTCACAAGATATTCAATATTGTTCCTTGTACTACACAGTAGGACCTTGTTTATTCATCCCATATATACCAGTTTGTATCTGCTAAATCCAAACTCCCAATACTTCCCTCCCCACACAAAGTTAGTTCTATAACTGGACATGATCTTTATATGTGTTCAATTAAACAGTCAAAGTGTCAGTGTTTCCCATTCAGTCCTCTTGTAGAAATTTTTGTTTGGAAACTGTAGAAGTCACTTAGAAGTTAACCTGGTCCAGTCTCAGAGGTTGAAAATGAAGCTAACTAAACACATACCTCTGAATGTGGGAGATAAGTTTTCATCCTCTTGGGCAATTTGTTATTTAGATTGATCCTATATCTCATTATACATTATGAGCTTAGTCTGGTCATCTGGACCTAGGTACAGTAGGAATAATTCCCCTTTCGTGTGACTGTCCAAAAGGGTACAAAAAATGGCTATTTTTTTTCCTACTAAGTCTTTTCTCTTCCAACCGAAATAGTTCTATTTCTTGTAGTATTTATATTTATGTGTCACATTGTTGGTCATTCTCATCCATTTTATAATCCTATGGGTTTTTTCTATATCCAATTATAGAAAAGTAAGTTTAGCTTTGCGAGTTTAGATCTATTGTTTGCACCTGTTAAGAAGCTTTATAGATCATTTCTATCATCTGATGAATTTATCTTTCCTGTATAAGCATCATTTGCAGATCTGAATAGCCCCTGGGGCTATCTGTCTCTGCTGCTGCTGCTGCTAAGTCGTTTCAGTCATGTCTGACTCTGTGCGACCCCATAGACGGCAGCCCACCAGCCTCCTCTGCCCACGGGATTTTCCAGGCAAGAATACTGGAGTGGGTTGCCATTTCCTTCTCCACTCTCTGTCTCTAGGGTCAGCTAGATGCCTTTGATCCCAAAGATGCTCTTTTTTCTTCTCCTGGGAGTCCTAGCTAGTGATGTAATGCTCTAGATGATATTGCAAAATTTGCAAGCACTACACTGCAGAGTCCTATTAATTTGATGTTGGGAATCATACAATCCTTAAAATGTTCTTCCTGCCTATCTCACACTCCTTCTCACTTTACATCTTGTAGTTTTATGATAACCCTTATTTTCCTCTCATTTCCAGATCAGCAAGTCTTGAATCTCCACGAGCTCTGTTTAACTAGCCAAAATTGTCTTTAGGGAGATATCCCGTAACTGGTGGAAACTCTCTTGCAACTTATGGTAACACCAGCTCTCTTAATCATATAGAATATTGTACTAAGCCACAGGTCTTTATTTTCCAGGTTTATGAGATTAAATTGAAATATAAAATTGGGTAAATCTAAGGTGTACAGTGTGATAATTTGATATATGTATATATTAAAATTTTATCAAAACACAGTTAGGTAACCTCAATGATCTCATATAATAATTATAATTATTTTGACATGAACATCTAAGATATATTCTCTTAGCAACTTTCAAGTATACAACAGAGAACTTTCACTTGTTGCTTTGATGCCCATCTCCAAAAGCACCTGCTTAGTTTCTTGAGCATGACTAGAAGGATGACCAAAGAACAAATTATAGGGTAAATTTCTCCAACTACATCCTCAGTGGACAGTTCTTGCATTGGAAGAGGTATTCTGGGGCATCTAGATGGGAGGGGTGGATTATTAATCAGCTTTAGTCTCTTCCATTGCTCATCTCCTGGTCAGCATCCCTTGAGAACAAGGTCATCAACAGACTATAGCTGCTGGCTGTCTTAATCTGAGAGTTACGGTAAAACTTACAGGGTTTGTTCCCATGAGATATTTTTCTCAAATGCTTAAAAGTGGACCCTGGGAGGAACAAGATGGCGGAGGAGTAGGTGGATGTGGAATACATCTCTCTACACAGATACACCAGGAATACACCTTCAGACACAGAAGTGCATGCAGAACACCAGCTAAGAGCGAACAGGAGTACCTGACCAGCAGAAAAGAATATATAGAACCACGCAAAATTAGGTAGGATGAAGGAACTAGTGGGGGAAATGGGAGTGTTAGTAGGACTGGACCTGCCCTCAGAGGGTGGGAGAACTGAAGCAGGGGTCCGATCCCCACACTAGGGCAATTGTCTGAGTTAGAGGAGAAACATTTAAGGCTGAGAGGGAAACAGCTGATCTGTGGCAGGATAAATGGAATGAGAATCAGAGAGTCCTTGCTGCAGCCATGCTTACCATAGATGGCCCAATGGCTGGTAGCTGGGATTTAGGGATTGTGGAGCAATCCCAGGGTGAGAGCTGCTGTTGAGTGCAGAGAGATGGATCAAGGGGATGTGAGGGAGAAGATTGTGGTAGGAAATGCATGTAGAGGAAAGCCAGGCAGCCATGGAAACAAAGGTTATATGGCTGAGTCATGCATAAGGGGTGGAGCCATCACCGTAGCCTCTTTCCCCCCACATTACAACATGGGCAGCTGAACAATAGAGAGGCTGGCCCATCAAACGCCTGACACACTGTAGGACCCCACCCAGGATGCTCCTTTAAGTGGCTGATACACCAATCTACAGAGTAGGACCCCAGGCAGGGAACCACTCTATGTGCCTGATACGCTGAACAACAGAAAAGCACCCCAGGCAAGGAAGCCCTCTAAATGCCTGAATGGGCAGAGCTATGGAGAAAGACTGGCCACAGAGGCCTTCTGATCTCTAGTTACAAGAGGCTCAAAAAAAGACTCTGATAGGGCCATAACTCCTGTGGCAGAGGCAGCCCATGTCCCTGCACACTTGGCGCTGCCAACACCCCTCCAAGCCAACCAGGTGCACTACCTTCAGGCTCAACTCTCACTGGGGCACATTTGCCACAGGCCAAAAAAAAAAGTCTTGCACCTATGCATACAGGGTCATTTCAGTAGTGCCCAACTCACTGCGACCCTGTGGACTGTGGCCTGCCAGGCTTCTCTGTCAGGAAAGGCGGGGGGGGGTTCTCCAGGCAAGAATACTGGAGCATATTGGCCAATACTGGTTGCCCTACCTTTCTAGAGCACTATATTTCCTGCTGCCTAGCTGCCAACTCTGCTGAGTACCTGGTGCTGCCAGAACCTCTGTGACTCAAGCAGCTGCACCACCTCCACAACTGGCCCTCACAGGGGCAAACCCAAGTCCTCCAGGGCAGCCTCAGGAGCAAACCCCAGTGGACGACCCTTATCCAGAGGTGGAAATAAAATCACAATTGAAACTTGGGGACAGTGTAACTAAGGAAGAAGACCCAAAACCCTCCCACCAGCTGTACAGCTGCAGATTAAATTCACATGATCAACTAGGCAGACTCTGTGTCTGTGGAATATATAAAAGGTCATTGAGAGCTCCCACAAAAGAAAACACACTAGTTCTGATAGCTGTGGACATTAGAAGCAAGAACACAGAGGAGTAGGAGCAGATTAGAATCCAAGCTCCCTCTCAGCAGGTCCAGAGATCAGCACAGTGTTAGAGAGCATCCTAGGGAGGTGAAGTGGACTGTGACTCCCAGTGAGGGAAAGGACTCTGACAGCAGTAACTCAAGAAAAACATTTATTATTCTTATGTTTTGATGTGTTCTGTAGATTCTTTTGCATTTTTTTCTTTTTTTCATTTTGTTCTCCCCTCTGTTGTAGTTGCTGATTTTATTGGCACTATGACATCTAACTAAGCTTTTGAACTTTCTTTTTCTTTTTTTCTCAGCCACATTTTTTATTGCTGTTATAAACCTCTGCCTTTATATCAGGCTTTTACGGTTGTGGGAGTTTTGTTTTTTGTTGTTGTTGTTGTTGTTGTTTAAATTTTTAATTTTTTAAACCTATTATTTTTTTGTATATTTATTCCTTTGTTTACTTTTCCTACTGTTCTTTTCCCCTTGCAGTTAATCTTTAATATCTATATTAAAGTCTCAACATATTGGTTGGCTTTATTTTCATTGCTTTATGCCCCAATTGGCACCTTGCTTTAGTTTTGTTTTACAGTTTGTGCTTTAGTTAGTTCTGTCCTGGTAGACATAATTTTTGGTTCCCTTTGTTCACCAAGTCAATCTATTGTACTTTATTTTTGTTGGACTGTTTTGATTTTGCTTCTGGGTGTGTATATGTGTGTGTGTGTGTGTGTGTGTGTGTGTGTGTGTGTGTGTTCAGTCACACTTTTTATTGTTATAAACTTCTGCATCTATGTTGGGCTTTTGCAATTCTGTGTTTTCCTTTTCCTCTCCTTTTTTTTTTCTCTTCTTCCATTTTTTTAAACTTTTCCCTTTTTTATAATTTTAACTTTTACTTTTTTTAAACCTATTATATTTTTTGCTGCATTTATTCCTTTGTTTGCCTTTCCTACTGTTATTTCCCCCTTGCAGCTAATCTTTAATATATGAAAATCTTCTTCATCTACCGCTATTTATCTTTGCATATCTATTATTTATTTTCTTTCTTTCGTTTACTCTCAAAATATTTGTTAGTTTTGTTTACATTGCTTTATGCCCACTTGATAATTGCTTTAGTTTTGTTTTCCAGTTTGTGCTTTAGCTAGTTTTTTTTTCTTAACTGGTAAATATATTTTTTTGATTGCCTGTGTTCACCAGGTCAATCTATTGCACTTTATTTTTGTTGGACTGTTTTGACTTTGTTCATTGGTGTATATGTACATGTGTATATTCCATTATTTTAATTATTACCTGCCTGATTTTGTAACTGCCCCTTGTCTGGGGTTCATCTTTGGTTTCTTGTTTTTGGATATTTGTCTTAATATCACTTAATGCCATAACAAACCACTTGTAGAATCTTCACTCCTGATCAAAGATCAAGCCCTGAGCCTTTGGAGTGGGAGCACTGACTCCAAGACCATAGACTACCAGAGAAATAACCCTAGGGTATATCATATAGTGAGAAGTCACACAAAGGAAACCACTGTAATACAAGACCCAGCACCACCCAAACACCAATGGCACCCTGTGCAGGACGCCTCATCTAAATAACAAACAAAGCAAAGATACAAACTCAGTCATCAGCAGACAGGATTACCACCACACTCAGCCTTGCCCATCAGAGGAAAAACAAACAAGCAAACAAACAAAAACTCAACACAAGTCTCACCCTATAAGAAGCTTATACAAACCACTGGACCAAACATAGAGGGTTGAAACCAAAAGGAAGAAAAAATTCAACCTTGAAGCCTGGGAAAAGGAGACCTTAAAGATAATAAGTCCAAAAAAAATAATGAAAAGGCAGAGAAATACTACACAAATGAAGGAGCAAACTAGAAACACAGAAGTCCAAATAAATGAAGAAGAAATAGGCAAACTACCTGAAAAAGAATTCAGAATAATGATAGTAAAGATGAGCAAAAACCTTGAAAGCAAAATGGAGAAAATGGAAGAATCAATTAACAAAGACCTAGAAGAATTAAAGAATAAATATGCAGAGACAAACAACACAATTACTGAAATTAAAAATACTCTAGAAGGAATCAATAACAGAATATCTGAAGCAGAAGAACAAATCACTGAGATGGAAGATAAACTGGTGGAAATAAGTTCTGAAGAGCAGAATAAAGTAAAAAGAATGAAAAGAACTGAGGATAGCCTCAGAGAACTCTGGGGCAATATCAAATGCACCAACATTTGAATTATAGGGGTCTCAGAAGAAGAAGAGAAAGAGAAAGGGTATGAGAAAATTTTTGAAGAGATTGAAGGTGAAAATTTCCCCAACGTGGAAAAGGAAATAGTCAATCAAGTCCAAGATGCACAAAGAGTCCCATACAGGATAAACCCAAAGAGAAACACACCAAGACATATACTAATCAAACTAACAAAGACTAAACACAAAGAAAGAATATTAAAAGCAGCAAGGGAGAACAAGTAACAAGTAACATAACAAGTAACATGTAACATAACAAGTAACATAAAAGGGAAACCCCAGCCGATCTTTCAGCAGAAACTCTGCAGGCCAGAATGGAATGGCAGGATATATTTAAAGTACTGAGAGGGAAAATCTACAACCAAGATTACTGTGCCCAGCAAGGATCTCATTCAAAATTGATGTAGAAGTAAAAAGGTTTTCAGACAAGCAAAAGTTAAGAGAATTCAATACCACCAAACCAGCTTTACCACAAATGTTAAAGGGGCTTATGAAATCAAGAAATATAAGAGAAGAAAAAAGATTTACCAAATCAACCCCAAACAATTTTTTAAAAATGGCAATAGGAACATATATATCAATAATTACTTTAAATGTAAATAGATTAAATGTTCCACCCAAAAGGCACAGACTGGCTGAATGGATACAAAAACAAGATCCATATATATGCTGTCTGCAAGAAACCCACTTCAGACCTAAAGACACATATAGACTGAAAGTGAGAGGGTGGAAAAATATATTCCATGCAAATGGGAAGCAAAAGAAAGCTGGAATAACAATCCTCATTTCAGAAAAATAGGTCTTAAAATAAAGAATATTACAAGAGACAATGATGGACACTACATAATGATCAAGGGGTCAATCCAAGAGGAAGACATGACAATTGTGTGTATATATGCACCCAACATAAGAGCACCTCAATACATAAGACAACACTAACATACCTAAAAGGAGAAATTGACAGTAACACAATAATAGTAGGAGACTTTAATAACACCCAGCTGACACCAATGTACAGATTATTAAAACAGAAAATTAATAAGGAAACACAAGTCTTAAATGATACATTCAGTGAGATAGATGTTATTGCTATCTTCAGGAAATTCCATCCCAATGCAGAAGAATATACCTTCTTCTCAAGCGCACATGGAACATTCTCCAGGATAGACCACATCTTGGGTCACAAATCAAACCTCAGTACATTTAAGAAAACTGAAATCGTATCAAGCATCTTCTCTGACCACAATGCTGTGACACAAGATATAAATCACAAGAAAAAAAAAATGTAAGAAACACAAACACATGGAGATTAAACATCACATATTTAAAGAACAACCAGGTTGCTGAAGAAATCAAAAGGGAAAAAAAAATCTAGACACAAATGGCAATTAAAACATGGAAACTCAAAACCTATTGGATGCAGCAAATGCAGTTCTAAGTGGGAAGTTTATAGCAATACAATCCTACCTGAAGAAACAAGTTAAACAATCAAATAGACAACCAAACTTTACACCTAAAATAAATGAAAAAAGAAGAACAAAAATACCCAAAATTAGTCGAAAGAAGAAATCATAAATATCTGAGCAGAAATAAATGAAAAAGAAATGAAAAACAGTAGTAAAGATTAATAGAACAAAAAGCCGGTTCTTTGAGAAGATAACAGAATTGACAAACATTTAGCCAGATTCATCAAGAAAAAAGAGAGAAGAATCAAGTCAGTAAAATTAGAAATGAAAAAGGAGAGGTTAAAACAGACAATGCAGAAATACAAAGGATTATAAGAGACATTATGAACAACGATATAGCAATAAAATGGATAACCTGGAACAAATGGACAGATACTTAGAAAAGTTAAATCTTTCAATACTGAACCAGGAAGGAATAGAAATTATGAATAACACAATTACAAGCACTGAAATTGAAGCTGTGATAAAAAATCTCCCCAAAAACAAAAGCCCAGGACCAGCCTGCTTCACAGGAGAATTCTATCATACATTTACAGAAGAGCTAATTACTATCCTCCTGAAACTCTTTCAAAAAATTGCAGAGGAAGGAACACTTCCAAATGCATTCTATGAGGCCACCATCACCCTGATACCAAAACCAAAGGCAACACAAAAAAATAAAACTAAAGGCCAATATCACTGATGAACATAGATGCAAAAATCCTCCACAAAATTTTAGCAAACAGAATACAGCAACACATCAGAAAGCTCATACACCATGATCAAGTTGAGTTTATTCCAGGAATGCAAGGATTCTTCAATATATGCAAATCAATCAGTGTGATACACCATATTAACAAATTGAAAGATAAAAACCATATGATCATCTCAATAGATGCAGAAGAAGCATTTGACAAAATTCAGCACCCATTTATGATTAAAACTCTTCACTGGACATAGAAGGAACCTACCTCAACATAGTGAAGGCCATATATGATAAGCCTACAGTAAACATTATTCTCAATGGTGAGAAACTTAGGGGGAATCCCTAAGATCAGGAACAAGACAAGAGTGTCCACTTTTGCCACCATTATTCAACATAGTTCTGGAAGTCCTAGCTACAGCAATCAGAGATGAGAAAGAAACAAAAGGAATCCAGATTGGAAAAGAAGGAGTAAAGGTCTCACTGTTTGGAGATGACATAATACTGTACATAGAAAATACTTAAGATAGTATCAGAAAATTACTAGAGCTAATAAGTGTATTTAGAAAGGTTGCAGGATACAAAATCAATACACATAAATCACTTGCATTTCTATATACTAACAATGAAAACCCAGAAAGAGAAATTAAGGAATCAATCCCATTCACCATTGTGACAAAAAGAATTTAATGTCTAGGAATAAACTTACCTAAGGAGACAAAAGAACTGTACACAGAAAATTATAAGACACTGATGAAAGAAATCAAAGACAACATAAACAGATGGAGAGATATCCCATGTTCCTGTGTAGGAAGAATTAATATTGTGAAAATGACTATACTACCAAATGCAACCTACCGATTCAATGCATTCCCTGTCAAACTACCAATGGCATTTTTCACAGAAGTAGAACAAAAAATTGCACAATTCATATGGAAACACAAAATACCCCAAATAGCCAAAACAGTCCTGAGAAAGAAGAATGGAGCTGGATAAATCAACATTCCTGACTTCAGATTATACTACAAAGCTACAGTCTTCAATACAGTATGGTATTGGCATAAGCACAGAAATATAGACCAATGGAACAAGACAAAAAGCCCAGAAATAAACCCATGCACCTATGGGTACCTTATTTTTGACAAAGGAGGCAAGAATATACAATGGGGCAAAGATAGCCTCTTCAATAAATAGTGCTGGGAAAACTGGATGTCTACATGTAAAAGAATGACATTAGAACACTTCCTAAAACCGTACACAACTATAAACTCAAAAAGGATTAAAGACCTAAATATAAGACCAGAACCTATAAAACTCTTAGAGGAAAACAGGGAGAACACTCGATGACATAAATCAAAGCAAGATCCTCTATGACCCACCTCCTAGAGTTACGGACATAAAAACAAAAGTAAACAACTGGGACCTGATTAAATTTAAAAGCTTTTGCACAGCATAGGAAACTATAAGCAATGTTAAAAGACAACCCTCAGAATAGGAGAAAATGATAGCAACTGAAACAACTGACAAAGGATTAATTTCCAAAATCTATAAGCAGTTCATACAACTCAATACCAGGAAAACAAACAACTCAATCAAAAAGTGGGAAAAAGACCTAAACAGACATTTTTCCAAAGAAGACATACAGATGGTTAATAAACACACGAAAAGATGCTCAATGTCATTCGTTAATAGAGAAATGTAAATCAAAACCACAATGATATTTCTCTTCAGAGCGGTCAGAATGGCCATCATCAAAAAGTCTACAAACAATAAATGCTGGAGAGGGTGTGGAGAAAAGAGAACCCTCTTGCACTGTTGATGGGAATGTAAATTGACACAGCCACTATGGAAGCTGGCATGCAGATTCCTTAAAAACTAGGAATAAAACCACCATATGACTCAGCAATCCCACTCCAAGGCATATATTCTGAGGAAACCATGGTTGAAAAAGACACATGTTCATTGAAGCACTATTTACAATAGATAGAACATGGAAGCAACCTAGATGCCCATTGACAGATGAATGGATAAAGAAGTTGTGGTACATATACACAATGGAATATTCAGTTCAGTTCAGCCACTCAGTTGTATCCGACTCTTTGCGATCTCATGAACCGCAGCATGCCAGGCCTCCTTGTCCAACACTAACTCCCGGAGTTTAACCAAACTCATGTCCATTGAGTTGGTGATGCCATCTAACCATCTCAGCCTCTGCCATCCCCTTCTCTTCCTGCCCTCAATCTTTCCCAGCATTAGGGTCTTTTTAAATGAGTCAGCTCTTCGCATCAGGTGGCCAAAGTATTGGAGTTTCAGCTTCAACATCAGTCCTTCCAATGAACACCCAGGACTGATCTCCTTTAGGATGGACTGGTTGGATCTCTTTGCAGTCATCTATAGTGAAACAGATCACCAGCCCAGGTGGGATGCATGAGACAAGTGCTTGGGCCTGGTGCACTGGGAAGACCCAGAGGAATCGGGTGGAGAGGGAGGTGGGAGGGGGGATCGGGATGGGGAATACATGTAACTCCATGGCTGATTCATGTCAATGTATGACAAAACCCACTGAAATGTTGTGAAGTAATTAGCCTCCAACTAATTAAAAAAAAAGAAAAAAAAAAAGTCTTCTCCAACACCACAGTTCAAAAGCACCTTCAGCGCTCCGCTTTCTTTCCAGTCCAACTCTCACATCCATACATGACCACTGGAAAAACCATAGCCTTGACTAGACGGACCTTTGTTGGCAAAGTCATGTCTCTGCTTTTTAATATGCTCTCTAGGTTGGTCATAATTTTCCTTCCAAGCAGCAAGTGTCTTTTAATTTCATGTCTGCAATCACCATCTGCAGTGATTTTGCAGCCCATAAAAATAAAGTCAGCCACTGTTTCCACTGTTTATCCATCTATTTGGCATGAAGTGATGGGACTGGATGCCATGATCTTAGTTTTCTGAATGTTGAGCTTTAAGCCAACTTCTTTAGTCTCCTCTTTCACTTTCATCAAGAGGCTCTTTAGTTCTTCTTCACTATCTGCCATAAGGGTGGTGTCATCTGCATATCTCAGGTTAGTGTTGTTTCTCCTGGCAATGTTTCCAGCTTGTACTTCCTCCAGCCCACCATTTCTCATGATGTACTCTGCATAGAAGTTAAACAAGCAGGGTGGCAATATACAGCCTTGACATACTCCTTTTCCTATTTGGAACCAGTCTGTTGTTCCATGCCCAGTTGTAACTGTTGCTTCCTGACCTGCATACAGGTTTCTCAAGAGGCAGATCAGGTGGTCTGATATTCCCATCTCTACTCAGCCATAAAAAGGAATGTACTTGAGTCAGTTTTGATGAGTTGGATGAGCGTAGAACCTATTATACAGAGTGAAGTTAGTCAGAAAGAAAAAGATAAATATCATATTTTAATGCACATACACAGAATGTAGAAAAATGTTTCTGAAGAATTTATTTACAGGGTAACAATGCAAAAACAGACATAGAGAATTGATGTATGGACATGGGGAGAGGGGAGGAGAGGGTGAGATGTATGGAAAGAGTAACATGGAAACTTACATTACCGTATGTAAAATAGATAGCCAACAGGAATTTGATGTATGGCTCAGGAAACTCAAACAGGGGCTCTGTATCAACCTAGAGGGGTGGGATGGGGAGGGAGATGGGAGGGAGGTTGAAAAGGGAGGGGATATGCATATACATATGGCTGATTCATGTTGAGTTTTGACAGAAAACAACAAAATTCTGTAAAGCAATTATCCTTCAATAAAAATTTAAATTAAAAAAAACTAAACTAAACCATTAAAGAAGTAAAAAAAAAAAGTGTACCCTGAGTCCCAGGTGCATTAAGCAAAGCCAGACTTATTAGGCAAATTATCTTTAGACTGACCCAGACTGGCTTAGAAAGAGCACTATTCTTGATCCAGTGAAATATGATACTACGATGTATTTTGCAGATGGCATGGAGTTTCTCCAAAGTAGATTAAAAATATATATATACAACCATACAAAGGCCCAAGTAATTGTAACATGATTATACAGAGACAAGTGCTAAGGGAATATCCAGGGTGAGTCAAGGGCTGATGTCAGAAATCTAGAGGAAGAGTTGAAAGTGACTATACTTATTTAAAAAAAAAATTATTAAGTAATCCTTATTTCTCAAATTTGTGCTAAGTGCTTTATATACTTTATCTTATTTTGGGCTTCCATGGTAGCTCAATTGGTAAAGAATCTACCTGTAATGTAGGAGACCCTGGTTAAATTCCTGGGTCTGGAAGATCCGTTGGAGAAGGGTTAGGCTACCCATTCCAGGATTCTTTGGCTTCCCTGGTGGTTTAGCTGGTAAAGAATCTGCTTGCAATGCGGGAGACCTGGGTTCAATCCCTGGGTTGGGAAGATCCCCTGGAGAAGGGAAAGGTTACCCACTCCAGTATTCTTGTCTGAAGAATTCTATGTACTATATAGTCCATGGGGTCGCAAAGAGTCAAACATGACTGAGGGACTTTCACTTTCACTTTGTTCTCACAGCAATCTTATCATGTGAGTGGCATTTTCCCATTTTACATATATAGCATCTAAAACTCTCAGAAATGAAATTATTTACTCAAGGTTGCATAGGCAGTGGGAGGTTGAGCTGGAATTTGTGCCTCATTGTGAATGGATCCAAAGTCCTTGCTCTTTGTATTACACATCACTGCCTCCCAGGGGAGGGGCAAGGTTTGACATAAGAAAACAAGATATTTGAACAAGAAAGAAGAGCCTGTAGCAATGTTTCAAGTTATAGAGATGAATGCTAAGCAAGTTTTCCAGAATTTCAAGGATGGAAGAAACTTCATTTAAGGCTCCTCTTCTTTTATTTGGAGTTAAATATATGAGGAGTATAAAGGCATCAGTTGATGTTAATTCCTGATGTTCCCTCTCTTTAAGAATTGAAAAAAAAAAATAAAAAAATAAAAATAAAAATAAAAAAAAAAGAATTGAGACCAGACTACGGTATGGAATGGAAGTTAAACAGTCATAAGGAGTCCAAAAAGAAGGATAATCTAGTAGGTCTAATTTGAAATACTGTGCTATCTCTGACGAGAGTTGAAACACATACTACTTTAGCATCTTTATGAAAGTTCTTTCTCTAGCTCTGTAAGCCCTTCTTAGGGCACAGTAGTAGATAGAGGCTCTCATACTCTGACTGCTACATGTGCCCCTCCCTCTTCCAATAGTGTTTTAACAAGGTAGGGTCACTCGAGTTTCTTCCTAGCCTAATTCTCACTAACTATCCCTCCTTTCACCACCCTAGAGCTTGCTTCATTTCTCCAATATATATTATTAGGGAACATGAAGAATATTCACTCCTTTTCTGACATGTAAGGCTTTTGGTGTTTGAAGGTGGTAATCACACTGCCTATGGGGCCTGTCTTTCCTATAATAAGCCATTTTTGTTTATTTAACTCTTACAGCTTAAGTTGCACTTCTACTTTCTCAGGACAAACTCCAATTTGCCAATGTCTTTCATAAGTGAAGTGTCAATAAATTGTAGGACACCAAGGGAGTATAGCATCCACTTATCCAAAGCAGAAAAATATAGTTTCTTATTTCCCTATTTTAGAGTTTGCATATGCCTTCATTTTTTCCAAGTAAGCCCCTTTTGCAAAGTGGCTTCTCTGCATCCTTTTACCAGTTCCTTCCTCAGTTCAACATTCTGCCAAGACCTAACCAGTAAACTAAACTTAGTTCTCTCTGGATATGAAACCGCTCTCTTCCATAACTCCTGTCTTCTTAGTTAATCAGGCCCAAAGATATCCCACTGACCAGGAGAAACTACGTTAAGCCCATTCCACAAGATGGGACCAAGCCTGGGAAAGAAAAGCATGGGGAAAAGAGCATAGCAATTATAAGACATGGGAGGAGGAAAGAGAGATATGATATGATTAGAACATCTGAACCAAAAAAGTGAGAATAAGAAAAGGAGAAAAAGAAAAAGAAGGAAGGAAAGAAAAGTAAAATGGACTTGAATTTGGTGTTTTTGACAGTGCTAAGGTAGAACAGAGTGTCCCTGGCAAAGCTGAAACATTGGGCTCTGGCCAAATGGTTCCATCCTAGTGACCTTTAGATAGTTAACTGTGTCTGCTTGGCACAGACAAAACTGGTAAATAAATAAATAAATTTAAAGACAAAAAATGTCATGAGGAAAAACAAGCCAGTAACGGGGAGCTGATCAAAGGGCCCCTGTCCCTCATTATGACCTGCAGGCAGTTTGCTGTTCCAACCTGCAGCTCACCCCTTCCCCGCCCCAGCTTCTTAGGAGGAAGTGGGGCATGAATGATGATGCAGTCTGATAACTCCAGAACTTCCCCTTTTTCCTGCCACCAGCAAAATTCAATGAAACAGAAAAAGGAAACGAGCAGGTCTGGTGAGGAGATGACCTCAGGAAAAGAGGGAAACAATAGGCTCTAGCCAAGAATTGCTATGGTGTCAACCCATAGAGTGTCCTGGGTTTCCAAAATGGCAGGGGACTTTGGAGTGACAGAAAAATCCTGTGGTTACTGAATTTCCCCTTACTTCTTTTTAAGTCTCCCTGGTGAGTGCTTGCATTTGCCACAAATCCTTCCTGGTTGTGTCTTGTCATTCATAGCATCACACTTCTCTGCATTTCTTCCCAAACTGTCTCTTAGCCACCACTTCACTAGATGGCTATTGTTGTTCCTGAATCCTTCTACCCCAGAGTACAGGCAGGCTCTTGTCCTTATTCCCCAAGATACAAGGAACACAAGACTGTGATGTCTTATGAAATTTCCTAATAGGAATTACAATGTAGGAAAAGAAAATATTTAAACTGGACACTAGAGGAGACTGCTCCCAGAGTCCATCTACCATGGCCCATTTCCTCACTGCATCTTTGTGCTGCCAAATAATGTTTTTCTCTGACCCTATGAGTCCTCAATAAAATCCAGCACCCAAATTGTATCCTCTAAACCTCAGAGATAAGGAACCAGCTCTCCAAAACCCACAAATAGAAATAACTCAAGTTTAGCTCTGTATTCTTCATTTCAGATTAAGCTTATGGTTTTATAAATTTTCATAAATGTGATGTACATTCAAATAATTCCCCCTCAAAACAGAGCCTGTCCTCTCAAATATGATTTTAAGCAGAAATTTCTAGTAGTATAGAGAATCAGGGAAGAGTTAAAGTTAGTTTATTTTTTTATTTTTCCCATAATGGCTTCCATAAACACAGGTTCATTTCTAGATCAAGGATTGAGGTGTCCCTTTATCCCTTGATAGTATTCAGAAAATAGTAGAAGAGTTTTGCAGACAGACTGCCACAAAGGTCAGCAGATCTCTTCAACTCAACCAATTCATAGAAAATCACAGAAACTTTGCCTACTATACATCCACACAGGTCAATCTTCTTTCCAATCTTTTATGTTATTCACAAATTCTTAAAGTTATTGAATAGGAGACAGAGGGGGACATCCTCACAAGAGAGTTCTATTGACATTAACTGTTCTCTGAGAGTTGGCGTGACAAAAAAGAGTCACAAAGATCTGGGTCCAATGTGAAATATGCCATTTGCCACCTGTATGCAAGCTTTGCTGAGCCTCTATGTTTTAACTACAAGTGTGTTATGAGGATCAAATGCCTACTACAGGTTTAGCACAGCAACTAGCGTATAGGCAGAATTTCATCAACTTTCATCATATTTTCTTTCTGGTGAAATTTTTCTCTGAACTTGGAGACAAAGCAGCAAATTGAGGGCTTTAGGTGCCTCCATATAAGTAACACCACACTTGAGGGTCTCCTCCTTGTCCATTGTCTTCCTTGGTTTTCCTAAGAATGGTTCCTTCCAAACATATTGTGATATCTTTAACCTTTTATTGACCTCAAGCTTATAACTCCTTACTGACCATTTCCACTGAGATTTCCTGTTGAAGTATTCTGGCTCAACTCTAAAGCCATTCAGGCTCAATTTCTTAACATGGCCATTGAGATGGCTTGCATCTTCCATTATCATATACAATTTCTATATAACTCTGTTAATTCTTTCTTGTCATGACAGCTCCTGATCCACTCACAATTCTGCAAACTTCTGGTCTTTTTCATTGTCTTGGTCCCAATATCCTTATTCCCAGAGGTTTCTGGTTCCCCTGCTCTCCCTTAATATACCCTTCATAATATAGCCAGAACATTCTTTCCATAATATCTTTGTAAGGCACAATGAGCCCCTGTATAAGTTTATTCAGAGACTTTGCAACTAACAACATGAAATATAAGTATCCTGACAGCATTCAATGATTGCAATGATTTGGGTCCATTCAACCTTTCCACAGAAAAAAAATAACCTGATTAATGCTATTATAACAAAAATAATAGGGAGTAAGGGAAACCAGAAGAGTAGCTAATCCAGCTATTTGCTTCAAAGAATGTGCAATGTGCATATTGAATAGACATTAGCCAGGCAAAGGGTAGAAATGTGATAAAGAAAACTGAAAGAGGAAAAAAGTGTGTTCATGCATTTATTTACCCTATAGTTTTTGAGTGCCTACATTATAATAGGCACTGTTCTAGGCACTGAAAATGTCACGGTGAAGAAAACAGATGAAATATCCACCTTCATGGAGCAAATATGAGAGAGGGGAATACAACTATATATATCCCCCTCTTTCATATATATATATACTATAATCATTTATATATAGTCAGGTGTTAATATTATGAAAAAAGTAAGCAGGGCAAGAAGATAAAGAGTGATGGGTGCAGTGCTATTATAAATAGAATTGTGATGGTATTTATATAAAAATGTGAAGGAAATGAAGGGACCCATGTATAAATGTGAGAGAAGAACAATTTAGGCAGATGGAATGGCAAATAAAAAGACCCTGTGGTAAGAGTGTGCTTTATGTCTTCCAGAAACAGTAAGGAATCCAGAGGCTATATCAAAACCATATAGTGCCTGTAGGCCATGGTAAAGATTTTGCAACATTGGAACAAATAAAAGGAACCTGTGTCAGAGAGAGAGAAGAAGAAGGAGAAGAAGGAAAAGTGGAGGAAAGACGGCAAGAAGAGGAGAGGAGATGAGAGAATGGAGATCAATAGAACTCCAAGTAGTTCAGTCATACTGGAGTATGGAGTGTGTATAGTAAGAAATCAGAGATTATACTGAAAAGTAAAACAGAGTTAAGACATAAACGACAAGGCAAACATATTAAGGAATGTTTCCTTTATCATGCCACAAGCTTTATGAGAAATCACTGAAGGGTTTAAGCTAATGACTGACATAATTATACTTGCATGTCAGAAAGATCACTCTGGCAGCAGCATGGAGAACTGATTAAACTGGGGCAAGACCAAAGGAGACGAATTAGGAGGCTTCAGCCATCTGAATGAGAGGTAAAGATGGGTTACAAATGAGGGGATATAGTTGAATACTTAGGAAGTAGTAGTAGTCAAGACATTCAATTGGGTGTGAGAAGTTATTGACAGTCAATGGTAACTTCAAGATTTCAGGAAATAAATAATATACCATATTATTGCATAGCCTAGATCCTATGTATCCTAGCATATTATGGGTATATATATATATATATATATATATATATATATATATATATATATATATATATATAAAATGATATTCCCCTATAGTTTCAGCCTCATGATAGGAATTTATAATCTCAGTGAAGGGATAGGATGAGGTGAAAACTAGTATGTTTGGGGCTTCCCCAGTGGCTCAGCAGTAAAGAATCCACCTGCAATGCAGGAGCTGCAGGAAAGGCGGATTTGATCCCTGGGTCAGAAAGATCCCCTGGAGGAGGGCACAACAACACACTCCAGTATTCTTGCTAGGAAAATCTCATGGACAGAGGAGCCTGGTGGGAACAGTCCAAATGGTGGCAAAGAGTCAGAAACAAAGGAAGTGACTTAGCACACATCAGATGCCAAGCTCTGTAATAGGCATTTTATAACCATTATATTTAATCTTTATAATTACCTTGAGGTGGGCTTCTTCCAGTTTTACAGGTAGGGAAATCAAAGCTCAGCCAGATAACTAACTCAGTATCAAATAACTAACAAATAGAAGAGATGAAACATACTATATCTGAAACAGCGAAATTCTAAAGCAGTGGCTATGTAAATATCATTGTAGTGTTAGAGATTTTAATTTGTAAATACGATGGAGTAACTATGTGAGAAGACATCTGTAATCTTCATAAAGCAATAAACAGTTAACTGTATTCTCACTGCTGATAGGGATTTAGATTATGTGAATCACAGGACAGTTTACTTTCTTATCTCCAATGGTCATTTTTTTTTTTGGTTTGTCACAGTGTCTGATTTAAAAATACATTGTACACAATTTTAATGTAGTCTTCCTAAACTTTAATACATTTGCTCTAAAATGCTTCTAATTTTTTTTACCATACCAGCAAGATAGTGTATTGATTTAACAAACCTTGAGTAGACCTACTCTATGCAAGTTTCTGTAGAAAACACAAATGCACAAGAAAAAGACATTCCATCTTCCCACCCAAGAGCAAGCACTATAATGCAAGAACTATATGAGAGGCAGATGAATGTAGAGGTTAAAGCATCTAGACTCTGGAGCTATACTCCCTGCCTGGGACTGAATTCTGACTCCAACACTAGTCCTTGATATGAAAAGAAAGCATGATGGTTTCTTATAAATATCCATATGAGCTTCAAATAGTTAGAGTATGGGGTTTGGGAAAGGTACTCACAAAAGATGAGGGTCAGAGCACAGCCATTCCTGAAAGCCAGCCAAAGAGACCTTGGACTTTATTTGGAAGACTAGACTCAGTGTTGCAATCCACTGATGTGTTGAAAGCAATTTGTTACTCACAAGAGATAAGTGCCAAAGTCTGCAAATGATTTACCTAAAAAGAAGATCAAGTAAAGTAGCCTCAGGGTTATGCTATAATAAGACCATCTTCACTAATTTTTTTCTGATTTGCTTCCTTGACCAAGAGAAAAGGTTAAGTGGAGTTTGGAATTAGTTGCTAAGAATTACACATAATCCTTACATTTATATTTATCCAATCTTATTCCTGATTCATTCTATAGTTGGTGACCATGATTATAAGGACCTGTAAATTGCAACTTTGCAATTACTTCAATTATTTTTTCACCTTATACTTAGGTGCATTCCTTATGAGAAAGAATGATAGATAAAGGGTGCCTAGGACCTCTTCATTTACTTTGCACATGAATGAAAATAGACTCTGAATGCTTCTGTTAATAAGAACACAACAGAAGACACTACCTGGTACCTAGTAAATGCTCAGTGCTCTGTACATTATTATAAATACAAATGAAATTTTATAAATTTCAGTCTTAGATGAAGTAGTGAGAAAAGCAGCTGCAAACTGCAGTGCCTTGTTGACGGGAGTGTCCCCCAAGTCATGGTTGACTTGATCAACAGTTTCAAACAAGTTAAAGAGATATCTCAAATAAATTTTGATTACATTAGTCAGAAGCTAGCAAGTTACTTCCATCAACTGTGTTCCTCATTTAAAAAATTACCAAAGATGATTTTAAATACTCAAAGTAATCAGGTAAATCTCATTTACCATCATTCAAAATATAGGGCTACTTTTAATTCACAATCTTACAAGATGCTTATATGAGTAACACATCCAAAAATCTGCAGTGAATGTCATTTACTACCCTGCAGAATTTGTTTAAGGATTTGCCAAAATCTGAGAATGTCCATGAGAGGTTATCATACATGTGAATATTGTTACATGTTAGAAAGGGGGATGAAGACTACTGCCTCATCAATAGCCACTGGTGGACTATGATCAGAAGTGAAATATGATCAATAGGTCTAGGATGAAGACTACACCAGAGGTATGCATTTAAGGCATATTAGCATAATAAGAGAACCAAAGATAAAGTAGATCAATTAGAAGAATGAATGCTGTGACAATCCAAATTTAATGGACTACGGTAGGAAAACAAATGAAATGATTTGTTAAATCTTGGGGTTGTATTGGGTTGAACTATATTAAAATGTTGCTATCCAATCTTTCAGATCTACAGAAATGGGAATTGCATGTGGCTTGACTTAACAGAATTTGAGACATAGTAACTGATGTAGTGTGAGGAGTGAGGAAAATGAAGGAGTTAAGATGATGGATGGATATTTCAAGCTTCACAATTGAAAATGTAGAGAATAATTGATTATAAAACAATAATAATTACAATTGATACTTGTATTTATTAAACTTTTATTATGTGTCAATCACCATTTAATGGCTTTATATGAATTAAATTATTTAATCCTTAGCATAATCCCACAAAGTAAGTACTTTTTTTTTCTTTTTCATTTATTTTTATTAGTTGGAGGCTAATTACTTTACAATATTGTAGCGTTTTTTGCCAAACATTGACATGAATCAGCCATGGATTTACATATGTTCCCCATCCTGAACCCCCCTCCCACTGCCCTCCCCATCCCATCTCTCTGGGTCATCCGAGTGCACCAGCCCCGAGCACTTGTCTCATGCATCCAGCCTGGACTGGCAATCTGTTTCACACTTGATAGTATACATTTTTTGATGCTGTTCTCTCAGATCATCCCACCCTCTCCTTCTCCCATAGAGTCCAAAGTTCTGTTCTATACATCTGTGTCTCTTTTTCTGTCTCGCATATAGGGTTATCATTACCATCTTTCTAAATTCCATATATATGCGTTAGTATACTGTATTGGTCTTTATATTTCTGGCTTACTTCACTCTGTATAATGGGCTCCAGTTTCATCCATCTCATTAGAACTGATTCAAATGTATTCTTTTTAATGGCTGAGTAATATTCCATTGTGTATATGACCATTGCTTTCTTATCCATTCGTCTGCTGATCGGCATCTAGGTTGCTTCCATGCCCTAGCTATTATAAACAGTGCAGCGATGAACATTGAGGTACACCTGTCTCTTTCAGATCTGGTTTCCTCAGTGTGTATGCCCAGGGGTGGGATTGCTGGGTCATATGGCAGTTCTATTTCCAGTTTTTTAAGAAATCTCCACACTGTTCTCCACAGTGGCTGTACTAGTTTGCAGTCCCACCAACAGTGTAAGAGGGTTCCCTTTTCTCCACACCCTCTCCAGCATTTATTGCTTGTAGACTTTTGGATAGCAGCCATCCTGACTGGCGAGTAATGGTACCTCATTGTGGTTTTGATTTGCATTTCTCTGATAATGAGTGATGTTGAGCATCTTTTCACATGTTTGTTAGCCATCTGTATGACTTCTTTGGAGAAATGTCTATTTAGATCTTTGGCTCATTTTTTTGATTGGGTCATTTACTTTTCTGGAATTGAGCTGCAGGAGTTGCTTGTATATTTTTGAGATTAATCCTTTGTCTGTTGCTTTGTTTGCTATTATTTTCTCCCATTCTGAGGGTTGTCTTTTCACCTTACTTATAGTTTCCTTTGTTGTGCAAAAGCTTTTAAGTTTCATTAGGTCCCATTTGTTTATTTTTGCTTTTATTTCCAATATTCTGGGAGGTGGGTCATAGCGGATCTTGCTGTGTTTCATGTCGGAGAGTGTTTTGCCTATGTTCTCCTCTAGGAGTTTTATAGTTTCTGGTCTTACATTTAGATCTTTAATCCATTTTGAGATTATTTTTGTGTGTGGTGTTAGAAAGTGTTCTAGTTTCATTCTTTTACAAGTGGTTGACCAGTTTTCCCAGCACCACTTGTTAAAGAGGTTGTCTTTTTTCCATTTTATATCCTTGCCTCCTTTGTCGAAGATAAGGTGTCCATAGGAATGTGGATTTATCTCTGGGCTTTCTATTCTGTTCCATTGATCTTTATTTCTGTCTTTGTGCCACTGTCTTAATGACTGTGGCTCTGAGGTAGAGCCTGAAGTTAGGCAGGTTGATTCCTCCAGTCCCATTCTTCTTTCTCAAGATTGCTTTGGCTATTCGAGGTTTTTTTGTATCTCCATACAAATTGTGAAATTATTTGTTCTAGTTCTGTGAAGAATACCATTGGTAGCTTAATAGGGATTGCATTAAATCTATTTTATCCCCATTTCACAGAGAATGAAACTGAAGTATACTGATTATTAAGTAACTTGACCATGGTCATGTGCTTGTAAGTCAGAGCTTGGACTCAAACCCAGGTGATCTGGCCACAGGGCCCACAGTCAACTATAAGTTATAGTCCCCTTGGTATAAAGACTTTGGAGTGTTTGTTGTAAATGAGACAATAGAGGATAGAGGTCAATTTTATTTCGTTTTTTTTTCCAATTATTTTTATTAGTTGGAGGCTAATTACTTCGCAACATTGCAGTGGGTTTTGTCATACATTGACATGAATCAGCCATGGAGTTACATGTATTCCCCATCCCGATCCCCTCTCCCACCTACCCCCCCCACCCGATTCCCCTGGGTCCTCCCAGTGCACCTGGCCCAAGCACCTGTCTCATGCATCCCACCTGGGCCAGTGGTCTGTTTCACCATAGATAATATACATGCTGTTCTCTCGAAACATCCCACCCTCGCCTTCTCCCACAGAGTCCAAAAGAACAGAAAAAGAAACACAGATGTACAGAATTTTATTTCTTTAGTTTTCTTTTTACAATAGCTAGAACATGGAAGAAACCTAGATACCCATTGACAGATGAATGAATAAAGAAGTTGTGGTATATTTACACAATGGAAATATTTCAATCACTCAGTCATGTCTGACTCTTTGTGAACCCATGAATCGTAGCATGCCAGGCCTCCCTGTCCATCACTAACTCCTGGAGTTTAGCCAAACTCATGTCCTTTGAGTTGGTGATGCCATCTAACCATCTCAGCCTTTGCCATTCCCCACTACTCCTGCCTTCAATCTTTCCCAGCATCAGGGTCTTTTCAAATGAGTCAGCTCTTCGCATCAGGTGGCCAGAGTAATGGAGTTTCAGCTTCAACATCAGTCCTTCCAATGAACACCCAGGACTGATCTCTTTTAGGATGGACTGGTTGGATCTCCTTGCTGTCCAAAGGACTCTCAAGAGTCTTCTCCAACACCACAGTTCAAAAGCACCAATTCTTCAGTGCTCCACTTTCTTTCCATTCCAACTCTCACATCCATACATGACCACTGGAAAAACCATAGCCTTGACTAGACAGACCTTTGTTGGCAAAGTCATGTCTCTGCTTTTTAATATGCTCTCTAGGTTGGTCATAATTTTCCCTCCAAGGAGCAAGCGTCTTTTAATTTCATGTCTGCAATCACCATCTGCTGTGATTTTGCAGCCCATAAAAATAAAGTCAGCCACTGTTTCCACTGTTTCCCCATCTATTTCCCATGAAGTGATGGACCATATGTCATGATCTTAGTTTTCTGAATGTTGAGCTTTAAGCCAACTTCTTTAGTCTCCTCTTTCACTTTCATCAAGAGGCTCTTTAGTTTTTCTGCCATAAGGGTGGTGTTATCTGCATATCTGAGGTTATTGTTGTTTCTCCTGGCAATGTTTCCAGCTTGTGCTTCCTCCAGCCCACCATTTCTCATGTTTTACTCTGCATAAAAGTTAAATAAGCAGAGTGACAATATACAGCCTTGACATACTCCATTTCCTATTTGGGACCAGTCTGTTGTTCCATGTCCAGCTCTAACTGTTGCTTCCTGACCTGCATACAGATTTCTCAAGAGGCCAGTCAGGTGGTCTGGCATTTCCATTTCTTTCAGAATTTTCCACAGTTTATTGTGATCCACACAGTCAAAGACTTTGGCATAGTCAATAAAGCAGAAATAGATGTGTTTTATTTTGTTTTGTTTTGTTTTCTGGAATGCTCTTGCTTTTTTAATGATCCAGCTAATGTTGGCAATTTGATCTCTGGTTCCTCTCCCTTTTTTAAAACCAGCTTGAACATCTGGAAGTTCATGGTTCACGTATTGCTGAAGCCTGGCTTGGTTTTGAGCATTACCTTACTAGAGTGTGAGATGAGTGCAATTGTGTGGTAGTTTGAGCATTCTTTGGCATTGCCTTTCTTTAGGATTGGAATGAATATTGACCTTTTCCAGTCCTGTGACCACTGCTGAGTTTTCCAAATTTGCTGATATATTGAGTGCAGCAGTTTCACAGCATCATCTTTTCGGATTTGAAATAACTCAACTGGAATTCTATCACCTCCACTACTTTGTTCATAGTGATACTTCCTAAGGCCCACTTGACTTCACATTACAGGATGTCTGGCTCTAGGTGAGTCATCAGACCATCATGATTATCTGGGTCGTGAAGATCTTTTTTGTATAGTTCTTACATGTATTCTTACCACTTCTTCTGAATATATTATGCTTTGTTAGGTCTGTACCATTTATGTCCTTATTGAGCCCATCTTTGCATGAAATGTTCCCTTGGTATCTCTAATTTTCTTGAAGAGATCTCTAGTCTTTCCTATTTTATTGTTTTCCTCTATTTCTTTGCACTGATTGCTGAGGAAGGCTTTCTTATCTCTCCTTGCTATTCTTTGTAACTGTGTATTCAAATGGGTATATCTTTCCTTTTCTCCTTTGCTTTTCACTTCTCCTCTTTTCACAGCTATTTGTAATGCCTCCTCAGACAGCCAAGTAAGGTGCTAGGTGCTGAGAGAGGGCATCAGAGGGCTGACAGACTGAAACCACAATCACACACAACTAACCAATCTGATCACACAGACCACAGCTTGTCTAACTCAATGAAACTAAACCATTGCCTTGTGGGGCCACCCAAGACTGACTGGTCATGGTGGAGAGGTATGACAGGGTGTGGTCCACTGGAGAAGGGAATGGCAAACCACTTCACTATTCTTGCCTTGAGAATCCTATGAACAGTATGAAAAGGCAAAAAGATAGGACACTGAAAGATGAACTCCTAGGTCGGTAGGTGCCCAATATGCTACTGGAGATCAGTGGAGAAATAACTCCAGAAAAAATGAAGAGATGGAACCCAGGCAAAAAAAAAAAAAAAATATGCAGTTGTGAATGTGACTGGTGATAGAAGCAAGGTCCGATGGTGTAAAGAGCAATATTACATAGCAACCTGGAATGTTAGGTCCATGAATCAAGGCAAATCGGAAGTGGTCAAACAGGAGATGGCAAGAGTGAACGTCTACATTCTAGGACTCAGCCAACTAAGATGGACTGGAATGGGTGAATTTAACTCAGATGACTATTATATCTACTACTGTGGGCAGGAATCCCTTAGCAGAAATGGAGTAGCCATGATAGTCAACAAAAGAGTCTGAAATGCAGTACTTGGATGTAATCTCAAAAATGACAGAATGATCTCTGTTAGTTTCCAAGGCAAACCATTCAATATTATGGTAATCCAAGTCTATGCCCCAACCAGTAACATTGAAGAAGCTGAAGTTAAACAGTTCTATGAAGACCTACAAGACCTTTTAGAAGTAACACCCAAAAAAGATGTCCTTTTCATTATAAGGAACTGGAATGCACAAGTAGAAAGTCAAGAAATACCTGGAGTAACAGGCAAATTTGGCCTTGGAGTATGGAATAAAGCAGGGCAAAGGCTAATAGAGTTTTGCCAAGAGAACACACTTGTCATAGCAGACACCTTCTACCAACAACACAAGAGAAGGCTCTACACATGGACATCACCAGATGGTCAACACCGAAATCAGATTGATTATATTCTTTGCAGCCAAAGATGGAGAAGCTCTATACAGTCAGCACAAACAAGACCGGGAGCAGACTGTGGCTCAGATCATGAACACTTTGTTGCCAAATTCAGAGTTAAATTGAAGAATGTGTGAAAACCACTAGACCATTCAGGTATGACCTAAATCAAATCCCTTATGATTTTACAGTGGAAGTGAGAAATAGATTTAAGGGACTAGATCTGATAGACAGAGTGCCTGATGAACTATGGACGGAGGTTCCTGACATTGTACAGGAGACAGGGATCAAGATGATCCCCAAGTAAAGAAGAAATGCAATGAAATATTATTCAGCCATAAAAAGGAATGCATTTGAGTCAGTTCTAATGAGATGGATGAACCTAGAACCTATTATACAGAGTGAAGTGAGTCAGAAAGAGAAAGATAAATACCATATTCTAACACATATATACAGAATCTAAAATATCTTAATGTATTTTAATATGCAGGAGTACTCCATATTCATTGGAACCAATGCATAAGCTTATAAAGGAAAAAAGTGGAAGTGCCCCAAAATGTACTTCTTAAAGATTATTTAGTGTATGTCTTTCCAGATGTTTCCTGTGTACATAAAAGTTTTGTTTATGCATAAATATATCCAATATAATTTTGTTTTCTTTACAAAAATGAGTTCATACCATTCGTATTGATTTTCAACTTTTTTTTTTCACTTAATGTACCTTGGACACCTTTCCTTATTATTAACATATCTTCTTCATATCAGTGCTAGCATTTTCTTTCATAGTATGGCTATATCTAAATCTTAAAATCAATGTTCTTTAATGAGCACTTAAGTTCTTCCTTTTTTTTTTTATATTATAAAATATAAACATAAACTGATGCTGTTTCTGTCCGATAGAATATTAGAATCAGAATTCCTGGGTCATAGGTACACATATTTTAAATGTTTATAGATGCTGCCAAATAACTATCCTGCATATCTGCAAATTGGATATGTCAGGTGGCCCTAGTGGTAAAGAACATGCCTGCCAATGCAGGAGACATAAGAGATGCAGTTTTGATTCCTGGGTTGAGAAGATTCCCTGGAGGAGGGCATGGCAACCCACTCCAGTAGTCTTGCCTGGAAAATCCCATGGACAGAGAAGCCTGGCGGGCGTCCATGGGGTCGCAAAGAGTCAAACATGACTGCAGCAACTTAGCACGCACGCATGCATATCTGAAAGTTAACACTCACATCAGCAATATATGAAAGAGTATGCAAGCAATAATGGGTCCAGATGATCATAATTAAGGATGAGGCTGTAGTCCAAGTCTTGACTTGGGAGTGTTGAACCTAAAAAAGTGAAAACTTAAGGTGAAATAGTTGTGGTCTTCAAATCTTGGAAAGGCAGAGGAGATAAACCTAATGAGAAAATCCCCAAAGGGCAGAAATTTCTGGGAATCAAATGACAGTCTATTTGGCATAAGATAATACTTTCTAGCAGATTTGTCCTGAGATGAAAGTCTATTTCTGAGGGAGAATGGCATTCCTGCTACTAGAGATGTACCAAACACTTGACAAGCATATTAAATATTGTCAACAGAACTGGATCAGAAACATATACCTTCCTTCTGTCTTAAGAATCTACTAGAAACTACAATTTTTGAGACAGAAAGGGACCCAGTATGCCTTCTTCCCACCCAGAATTGCACTGCTTTGAGAATGACAAACTTAAGGACCCTAGTACTCCTGTACTAGGCAGATTTCTTTGTGAGGCAGGATGTTTTGTGTGTGATGGCAGATTTCTTTATGAGCCTATCATAAGAAGAGATAGAACATAGAGAGACAGATATACTATGCTTTTCCAAGAAGTCAGTGGGCATGTATACACACTGCAGAAAACACTCACGAGCTTCTCTTAGATTTTTTTCCCCCCAAGTCAGCATTATAGGATACTTTATAGGTCAGAGAACTCCTCTTGAAAGAAGCCACCAATTTGTCTATGCAGAATGACAGAATATGTTTGACAGAAGGCTGCCTGAGCTTTATTCTCTAAACCACAATTCCAATTCTGCTACTGGCTTGCTCTATAACCTTGAAAAAGTCCCTTCAGTATTCTGGGACTCACGTTTTCCATCCAACTCTGATGTTCTATGAACCTATGTGTCTTTCAGTTGTGTCCCTCCTCTATGTTTCTCTGGCATACTCTTCTGACCTCCATAACTCTACTTACTGCATTACACTGAAATTATGTTTACTTTCTTCCACTGGGCCATGAACTTCTTGGCTTAACACATGGTCAGACACTTAATAGGTGCTTCAATCAGTGTTCATTGACATGAACTTGAATTCATTATGACACCATGTCTGTAAGTCTAGGTTTCTGAACAAACTTGAAAATTGATATTATAGAATCCAAGGTGATTTCAGTATTGATCCCTAGTCCTTTCTCCCCAAGCCTCTCAGAAATGAATGTTTAGAAGTAGTGAGTAAAAGTGAGAAGACACAGAAACCCTGACAGAAGAATGACTTCTTGTATCCTCTGACATCATGATTTCTGAGTCTGTTTCCAGCTTTTCTCAGCAGTTTGAGCTCAAAGCTCCTTTTTCTTATCAAAGTTCCTATAAAGTCAGCTGGAATTTAAATTCTGAGGGTTCTCATTTAGTGCCTTTCCCTGTCTGGCCTAGCAAATCACATTCCTGCCAACCAATTCACATCTTCTTCTGTGGAGGCTCATCTTTCCTGCACCCAGTTCTTTGCTAAAATGAAGAGAGAATTCTATTTCCATCATCTTCAGTCTCCACCCATCCCAGCATCAGGATTCTTGTTAGAAAGCATAGGTCAATAATTGTCTTTTTGAAATTCCTCTTTTGAGATTCCAGATGTAAAGCAAGTGGTGACAACTACACATTTCCCTGTACTTCAGGATCTGTCTAGAGATAATGACCAGCTGGAGGAGATTTCATTTGTACTTAGACTTGTTCCAACCACAAAAGAAACAGAAGAATGAATAAAGATGGAAGCAGAAAGATCTGAAAGAAGAATTTGGTGACAGAAACATTTCAAGTTTGTTTGCTTTCCAATTTTAAAGCCTGGCCCATCTTACCCAAATAGTAACCTCCTTCCAGGTAGTCCAGAATATTGCACACTGGGAGGGATACAAAAAAAAAAAAACACATCATAATAATCTCTAAGCTTCCCCTTTCTGCCATCACAAAACTAGCTATCAGGAATTAAAACAGACTAAAACAGCACCAGAACCAGGAGTCTGAGATAAATCAGCTATAGCCTTCCTCTGTCTACCTAATGACCATGCCTAGGAACAAGAGGAAGGATCTCCCAAAGCAGCCCTCTTTAGATAGGGCACTCCCCTCTATGCCCTCATCTATAAACTTTAAACTATCAGCACTGTAAGGGATATCAAAGATGTTAGTAATTTAGGCTGGTTTTCTTTAAGTCATTAGTGATGGTGGTGGTCAATCAGTTGGTTTTGCATGAAGTATTTGCTTCAAATGAAATCTTACATGGAGTCAGAGATTATGAGAGAAAAACAGAGATGCTCTGGAAAAGTGGGGAAATGGACCCAGAGCCCACTTTTTTCCAGTCTCCCTTTGCTTCCTAAAGGGCTGTCTGAAGTAGTTCTCTTGGGCTCCAAGGAACACACTTTGAAAAATATTGATTTAATACAATTCTCATGTTATAGAAGAGAAATGCATGGCCAAATATCACATTGAAATTTAATTCATTTCTGGATCTAGAACCCAGATTTCCTGATTGGTAGTCTAAGGACCTTTCATGATTCCAGCTTGCATCTTCTTATAAACTTATCATTAAGTTCCTATGGGTTAGAATACTTTCCCTATAATGGCAAGACTGGAAACTGAGGTCTCCACTGGTATTTGGTTTTGCTGAGATCACTGCAGTGATATACTTTGTGAGATACACAGGGCAATAAGATAATCCTAGACCTCAAAAAAAATGTCAATAAAATGAAAATTTACTGTCAAGAGAAAGCATATTTCTCTGCCTGAAACAGAAAGAATGACTTAGTTATAGCTTTATTAGTTGTGTCAATATTAGAAGGGAGAACGCATGAATCAGGAAGAAAGTCTATAATTATGGACAGAGAAAGACAGGGTGTTAGTGTGTACTGAGGGAAGTCCAAGCACCACTAGAATCTGAAGGAATCCCAAACTCAAGTCACTAGAAGTGCTTCTAATAGGTAGAGATGGTCTTGATAAAATATTCCTCAAATGTATCTACCTCTTCATTGTCTGGCTATTTGATCATTAAATAATCTTATGCATTTGCTTAATAATTTGGCTTTCCAAGAGGTCAGAGTGTGAGCATATTTCCTCCTTGCAGGCTCTTTTCTTCCTTATGTCCTCCTTTCACTCTGTACTCCCACTGGGAAATTATTTCCACTGCCGCAGCTTTCACTTCCTCTTATAACCAATGAATCCCAAATCTCTAGTTCTAGCTCCTGTCCTTTTCCTGGGCTCCAAGCCCATTGATCTCCACTATGTATGCCCCCAAAACCCACATGACCCTAAAATTCAAGCTGTTGAAAACAGTGGGTTAGTTAGGGTCCCAATTAGAATCAGATAGCACACTCAGTATAGGATAATTTGAGCCAGATGTTTTCACAGAGAAGCTATTTACAAAAGGGTAGATGTAGATGAGCAACAAAGATTAAGACAGTATGCCAAGATAGTAGCCCTTGAGCTGTCATCCCTAGGGGAGGGAGCAATTGCTAGAATCTGAAGGAAGAGACAGTTCTTTAGAGTTGGCCACCTTGAAATAAGCAGTGTTTTTCAACTGAGAGACTCAAGCAGCCCAAGGCAAGTTCTCATAGAAGAAGCCAAAGGAATAATAATCTTGACCTCAGTGTTTTTTATCCAGTTATTTGAGGGTGCCTCTTGTTGGCTGAACCCATAAAGTACAACAGCCTAGAAATGAAATTCTTTCTGGTCATCCTCTCTGGGAGTAAATTCTGAAGGGTATTTGGAAGATATTTGACATGTGTATGTTTTTGTGTATACACATGTGCACATTAGATGTGTGTATATGTGTACATATATGTGTGCATAATTCCCCTAACACATATTCTTGTTACCAATTGTATATCAAAAAGACCATACTGTAGAATGCATGCCAGGCCTGCCTTAACCAACATCATTGTTCTCAAAGGAAGATTGCAGTTCTCAGAAAGGAGGTTTCATGAAATGGTATTCCTATATGATATTAAGAAGTATTCTAAGAAAAATGGATTATGTGATTAGATAAGTTTGAAATATATTGTGTGAAATAAAGTCTGTGCTTAGTTGCTCAGCTGTGTCAGACTGTTTGCAACCCTATGGATTGTAGCCCACTAGGCTCCTCTGTCCATGCTATTCTCCAGGCAAGAATGCTAGAGTGGATTGCCATTTTCTCCTCCAGGAAATAAAGTTTAGCAGTGTTCTATACATTAGGATTTCCAAGTGTCCTTAACACTCTAATATGTGTTGTTAACCTTAAGGAGACAAAATATTTCACATTAGTTCAAATCGTTTGGCTATGAAGACTCCTTTTTCAGAGAATTTAACAGACTTGATGTTCTAAAAACACATATTAAGAAATTACGTTCTAGCCTAATTCCTCCATTTGACAGATAGAAAATTTAGGCACAGATAAAGAAAGAGTTTTGCCTAAGGTCCCAAGGTGGCTCAATAAAAAATGACCAGAACTCAGGCCTAGAACTCAGGAATCTATAGTCCACTATTATTTGCACCATATCTTATTCCCTCACTAGCTTCCCTTACCCAGAGAAGGCAACGGCAACCCACTCCAGTACTCCTGCCTGGAAAATCCCATGGACGGAGGAGCCTGGTAGGCTGCAGTCCATGGGGTCGTGAAGAGTCAGACACGACTGAGCGACTTCACTTTCACTTTTCACTTTCATGCATTGGAGAAGGAAATGGTAACCCACTCCATTGTTCTTGCCTGGAGAATCCCAGGGACGGGGGAGCCTGGTGGGCTGCCGTCTATGGGGTCGCAGAGTCGGTCACGACTGAAGCGACTTAGCAGCAGCAGCAGTTTCCCTTAATAATAGCATATTATTAATGTATTTTCTATGACTGCCTAAATCTTTTTGGATTTTATTTATATTTCTACTCTATACTACTTGGGATAACAATTGCTTTAAATTACTATTTGCTGTGTAAAAACATCACTTTATTAATTTGCCTTAAACTGTTATCTTTCAAACTTTAGGGAAAAAGCTCTCAATACTCTTATTCCGGATTTCATGAACAAGGCTATTCCCATTCCTGTCCACCCCTCTGCCCCCACTTCATGTCTTTCCTGAAAATTGTCTTTGAGTTTTAACTCTGCATTAGTCACTATCTTTTCATCATAAAAGTACATGGAACTAGGAGTCTGAAGTTCAGGCTAAACTCTAAACTCTGCCAATAAACAGCAGAGGAATGTTGGGCAAGTCACATTTCTGGCTCTCATTTAATTGATTTGTAAATTCAAATCAAATTTGGAAGGGCAGGAGCCAGCAAGGCAGATGCTTAGATGTTTTCTTAGAATCTGTGACTTAGAATTCGTCAGCTACACATAGTATTCTCAAAGTAGTTGCCTCTTGATGTTACACAAGAGTAGAATGGTGGTAAAGGCTTCCCTGGTGAGTCATAAGTACTCAGAAGATGCGGGTTTGATACCTAGGTCAAGAAGATCCCCTGGAAAAGGAAATGGCAACCTGCTCCAGTGTTCTTGCCTGAGAAATCACCTGCAAAAAGGTTCATGGGGTTGCAAAAGAGTTGGACATGACTTAGTGACTAAACAACAAAGATGGTAGTAGGCAGGAGAGGTCATGTGCTGTTTCTTAATTTTTTCCATTTATCATGTTAAGGAAAAGTAAATTTTACTGATTTTAAATCCATAATTGTATAGGTATAATTAAAAAGTTTTTCAGTGCCTAATATGCACCCATGTTGATATAGAGCAGCATGAGCTATTTATCTATATTGTGGAGATTAACCTTTGTCAATTCCTTCATTTGAAAATATTTTCTCCCATTCTTAGCATTGTCAATTTTGTCTTATTTATGGTTTTCTTTGATATGAAAAAGCTTTTAAGTTTAATTAGTTTCCTTTGGTTTATTTTTGTCTTTATTTTAATTTCTCTAGGAAGTGGGTCAAAGAAGAGCTTGCTGAGATTTCTTTCAAGAGTGTTCTGCCTATATTTTCCTCTAAGAGTTTTGTAGTGTCTGGCCTTACATTTAGGTCTTTAATCCATTTTTAGTGTATTTTTGTGTATGGTGTTAGAAGTGAAGTAAAATGAAAGTCACTTAATTGTGTCCAATTCTTCTCAACCCCAAGGACTGTAGCCTGCCAGGCTCCTCTGTCCATGGAATTTTTCAGGTAAAAATATTAGAGTTCCTAGTCATTCCCTTCTCCAGGGGATCTTCCTAACCCAAGGATCAAACCCAGGTCTCCAGCACTGCAGGCATATTCTTTACCATCTGAGGCACCAGGGAGGCCTGGTGTTAGAGAGTGTTCTAATTTCATTCTTTCACATGGAGCTGTCCAGTTTTCCCAGCACCACTTATTTAAGAGACTGTCATTTCTCCATTGTATATTTTTGTCTTTTTTGTCATAGATTAGGTGACCACATGTGCATGGGTTTATGTCTTGGTTTACTGTCCTGTTCCGCTGATCTGTTTCTGTTTTTGTGCTAGTACCATATATTAATATCTTGATTATTGTAATTCTGTAGTATAGTCTGAAGTCAAGAAACTTGATTACTGACTCTGTTTTTCTTTCTCAAGATTTATTTGGGTATTCAAGGTCTTTTGTGTTTCCATACAAATTGGAATTGTTTTTTCTAATTCTTTGGAAAATGCCACTGGTAATTTGATGGGATTGTATTGAATCTATAGATTGCTTTGGGTAATACAGTAATTTTCACAATACTGATTATTCTAAGTCAACAACACGCTGTATCTATCCATCTGTTTATGAGATATTTGATTCATCAGTTGTTGTTCCATTGCTCAGTCATGTCCAATTCTTTGTGACCCCACGGACTGCAGCACACCAGGCTTCCATGTACTTTACTATCTCCTTGAGTTTGTTCAAACTTATGTCCATTGAGTTGATTATGCCATCTAGCCATCTCATCCTCTATCACCCACTTCTCCTCTTGCCCTCAATCTGTTGTAGCATCAGGTTCTTTTCCAATGAATTGGTTCTTCACATCAGGTAGCCAAAGTATTGAAGCTTCAGCTTCAGCATCAGTCTTTCTAATGAATAATCAGATTTGATTTCCTTTAAGATTGACTGGTTTGATCTACTTTCTGTCCAAGGTACTCTCAACAGTCTTCTTAAGCACCACAGTCCAAAAGCATCAATTCTTTGGTACTCAGCCTTCTTTATGGTCCAACTCTCACATCAGTACATTACTACCAGAGTGACTTAGGATGCATATTCCTATTGTTGTTGTTGTTGTTCAGTAACCCAGTCATATCTGACTCTTTGCCACCTCATGGACTGAAGAATACCAGGCCTCCCTGCCCTTCATCATCTGCTGAAGTTTGGCCAAGTTCTTGCCCATTGCATTGGCAATGCCACAAAACCATCTCATCCACTGGCACCCTCTTCTCCTCCTGTTCTCAGTCTTTCCCAGCATTAGGGACTTTTCCAGTGAATCATCTGTTCACGTCAGTTCAGTCAGTCACTTCAGTCACTCAGTCGTGTCCAACTCTTTCCGACCCCATGAATTGCAGCACGCCAGGCCTCCCTGTCCATCACAAACTCCTGGAGTTTAATCAGACTCATGCCCAATGAGTCGGTGATGCCATCCAGCCATCTCATCCTCTGTCGTCCCCTTCTCCTCTTGCCCCCAATCCCTCCCAGCATCAGGGTCTTTTCCAATGAGTCAACTTTTTGCATGGGGTGGCCAAATATTGGAGTTTTAGCTTCAGCATCAGTCCTTCCAATGAACACCCAGGACTTATCTCCTTCAGGATGGACTGGTTGGATCTCCTTGCAGTTCAAGGGACTCTCAAGAGTCTTCTCCAACATCACATTTCAAAAGCACCAATTTTTTGGCACTCAGCTTTCTTCACAGTTCAACTCTCACATCCGTACATGACCACTGGAAAAACCATAGCCTTGACCAGACGGACCTTTGTTGGCAACGTAATGTCTCTGCTTTTTAATATGCTATCTAGGTTGGTCATAAATTTCCTTCCAATGAGTAAGCGTCTTTTAATTTCATGGCTGCAGTCACCATCTGCAGTGATTTTGGAGCCCAAAAAAATAAAGCCTGACACTGTTTCCACTGTCTCCCCATCTATTTCCCATGAGGTGATGGGACCAGATGCCATGATCTTAGTTTTCTGAATGTTGAGCTTTAAGCCAACTTTTTCACTCTCCTCTTTCACCTTCACCAAGAGGCTTTTTAGTTCCTCTTCACTTTCTGCCATAAGGGTGGTGTCATCTGCATATCTGAGGTTATTGATATTTCTCCCGGCAATCTTGAGTCCAGCGTGTGCTTCTTCCAGCCCAGAGTTTCTCATGGTGTACTCTGCATAGAAGATAAATAAGCAGGGTGACAATATACAGCCTTGACATACTCCTTTTCCTATTTGGAACCAGTCCGTTGGTCCATGTCCAGTTCTAACTGTTGCTTCCTGACCTGCATACAGATTTCTCAAGAGGCAGGTCAGGTGGTCTGGTATTCCCATCTCCTTCAGAATTTTCCACAGTTTATTGTGATCCACACAGTTAAAGTCTTTGGCATAGTCAATAAAGCAGAAATAGATGTTTTTCTGGAACTCTCTTGCTTTTTCGATATCCAGCAGATATTGGCAATTTGATCTCTGGTTCCTCTGCCTTTTCTAAAACCAGCTTTAACATCTGGAAGTTCTCTCTTCATGTATTACTGAATCCTGGCTTGAAGAATTTTGAGCATTACTTTACTAGCGTGTGAGATGAGTCAAGTGTGCGGTAGTTTGAGTATTCTTTGGGATTGCCTTTGTTAGGGATTGGAACGAAAACGGACCTTTTCCAGTTCTGTGGCCACTGCTGAGCTTTCCAAATTTGCTGGCATTGAGTGCAGCACTTTCACGGCATCATCTTTCAGGATTTGAAATAGCTCAATTGGAGTTCCATCACACCCACTAGCTTTGTTAGTAGTGATGCTTTCTAAGGCCCACTTGACTTCACATTCCAGGATGTCTGGCTCTAGGTGAGTGATCACACCATCGTGATTATCTGGGTCATGAAGATCTTTTTTGTACAATTCTTCTGTGTATTCTTGCCACCTCTTCTTAATATCTTCTGCTTCTGTTAGGTCCATACCATTTCTGTCCTTTATTGAGCCCATTTTTTGCATGAAATGTTCCCTTGGTATCTCTAATTTTCTTGAAGAGATCTCTAGTCTTTTCCATTCTGTTGTTTTCCTCTATTTCTTTGCATTGATCACTGAGGAAGGCTTTCTTATCTCTCCTTGCTATTCGTTGGAACTCTGCATTCAAATGGGAATATCTTTCCTTTATGCCTTTGCTTTTCGCTTCTCTTCTTTTCACAGCTATTTGTAAGGCCTCCTCAGACAACCATTTTGCCTTTTTGCATTCCTTTTTCATGGGGATGGTCTTGATCCCTGTGTCCTGTACAATGTCACGAACCTCCATTCATAGTTCATCAGGCTCTCTGTCTGTCAGATCTAGTCCCTTAAATCTATTTCTCACTTCCACTGTATAGTCATAAGGGATTTGAATTAGGGCATACCTGAATGGTCTAGTGGTTATTCCTACCTTCCTCAGTTTAAATCTGAATTGGGCAATAAGGAGTTCGTGATCTGAGCCACAGTCAGCTCCCAGTCTTGTTTTTGCTGACTGTATAGAGTTTCCCCATCTTTGGCTGCAAAGAATATAATCAACCTGATTTTGGTGTTGACCATCTGGTGATGTCCATGTGTAGAGTCACATCAGGTGATCAAAATACTGAAGCTTCAGCTTCAACGTCAGTCCTTCCAATGAGTATTCAGGGTTGATTTCCCTCAAGATTGACTGGATTGATCTCCTTGCTGTACAAGGGACTATTACCAGTTTTTTCATTATTTTGGGTTTACTTTTTCTGGATCATTTCCTTTCATTGTGTTTCTCACCTAAAGAAGTTCCCTTAGAATTTGTTAGAAAGCCTGTTTGGTGATTCTGAATGCTCTTAGCTTTGGCTTGTCTGTAAAGCTTTTGGTTTCTATATTGAATCTTAAAGAGATTCTTTCTGGTTAGAATGATGTTGGTTGTAGGGTTTTCCGTTTCAGTACTTTAAGTATAACTTTCCACACCTTACTGGCCTACAAAGTTTCTGTTGAATAACCAGCTGATAATGTTATGGGCATTTCCTTGTACTTTATTTGTCACTTTTCCCTTTCTGCTTTTAATATTGTGTGTGTGTGTGTGTTTTAGTTTCATCAATATGTCTCTCATTATGTTTCTCCTTGGGTTTATCCTGTATGGGACTCCCTCAGCTTCCTGGACCTTTTTACTATTTGCTTTTTCATATTAGGGAAGCTTTTGACTATAATGTCTTCAAATATTTTCTCAGGCCTTTTCTTCTTCTCTTCCTCTTCTTGGCCCCTATAATTTGAATGTTAATGCATTTAATGTCCCAGAGACCTCTGATATTGTCCTAATTTATTTTAATTCTTTTTTTCTGCACTATGGCAACTATTTCTACCTTTCTGTCTTCTAGATCACCAATTTGTTCTTCTGCCTCAGTTTTTCTGCTATTGATTCATTCTAGTTTATTTTTCGTTTAATTTGTGTTGTTCCTCACTGATTCTTTTTCTTTATTTCTTCTCTTTCCTTCTTATATTTTCCTGTTTTACTCAATCCATGTGTTTATTCTGTTTCTGAGATCTTGGATCATTTTTGTTATCATTACTTGGAATTCTTTTTCAGGTACATTGCCTATTTCCTCCTCACTTATTTGGCCTTGTGGGTTTGTACCTTGCTACTTCATCTGCAATATATTTTTTTCTGTCATTTTATTTTGTCTAACTTACTGTGTTTATGGTCTCCTTTCCACAGGCTGCAGGGTGATAATTCCTCTTATTTCTGTTGTCTGCCCTCAGGTTGGTGAGATTGGCACAGGGGCTTGTGTAGGCTTCCTGTTGAGAGGGCCTGCTGCTTGCCGTCTGTTTTATGGGTCTGAATCTTCCTTCTCTAAAGGGAAGGACTGCATTGTGGTGGGTTTGAGAGTCTATGAGCTTAGTACCACTTTAGGGAGCTGGCCTATGGATGGGTGGGCCTGTATTCCTTTCTTCCTGTTGTTTGGCATGAGGTGTCAAGCACTGAAGCCTACAGGCAGTTGAGTGGGCCTAGGTCTTGTTGTTGAGATGGATATCTCCACAAAAGTGCATGCCAATTAATATTTCCTGGGCTCAGAAGTTCTCTGGTAAGTCCAGCATCCTGAACTCATTAGTCTCACCCCAGAAACCTAAGCCCAACCCCTGATCAAGAAACCAACAGCCCATAAGCTGCAAAGTATGTCCAGAGAACAAAGGGGAAAACAGAAAATGACAAGGAAAGGAAAGCAAAATGGTGAAACCCAAGGTGAAAACAAACAGCAACAACAATACACACACAACAAGAAGAAGAAAGAAAACAAAAAGTAAAACCAAGCCCAAGACAAATGATACAACAAAACCAAACAAAAACAAAGAAGCAGACATAAAATTAAAAGAAAACAAAGAACTAAAAACTGAAAACAATCAATAAGGATTAAACTAACAGAAAAAGAAAATAAAAAACAAAGCAAAAGTAGCAAATTTTAAGAAAAGAAAGAAAACACAGAATAGACACATGGAAATGATCAAAAAAGAAGAAAAATAAGAAAAAACAACAAAACAAAAATGAATAGAAATAGAAATTTGAAAATATTTTTACAAGTAAAAAAATAATAAAAATCACCACCAACAACTGAACAAAATAAAACAAACAAAAACTAATAATAGGAAGGATATTTTCTTGGGGCCTCCTCTATCACTGTCCTTGCTCCCACAGTGAGCCACAGCCAACCTCTGCCTTCCCAGGAGAAATGTACCTTTTTCAGGTACATTGCCTTTTTCATGTACCCTCTGCCTTCAGTACCTCTAGGCAGGTTTCTGGCCCTGCTCTGGGAACTGTGGAGTCAGGTCAGGTTTTGACCTTGTCCAATACTCACATGTAATTTCCTCCAAATTTCACTGCTGCTAAAGCTGGTCTCAGTTGTGAGAATACTAATTGTAAATAGATATTTCACAGACATGTGATTTACCAAGCTGATTGATTGGATTTAACCTGTGGCTTATGTAGCTACATGAAGAGATTTCTGCCCCTCTTCCTTAGTTTCAGCGTCCCTGGGGCTCAGTTTTGGTTTTGACCCCAACTCTGCATTGTTCCACCCTCAGGAATCTGTTCCACACCCAGGTGAGAGGGAGCAAATGCAGTGGCTGATTGAGGCACACTTACTTACTCAGGCCAGGGAGGGGTACAGTGACCAAAACGGGGTGTGTGCAAAGTGCTTTATCCTGCCTTCCACACAGTCCATTGTGTTCTCCTTTGATCCCTCAAAGGTCCCTCTTGTTTACAATGTTTTTGATCAGGAATATATAGCTTCCTAACTAGTCTCTTTGCTGTCAAATTTTCCAGTGATAAAATATTTGATTCATCATTGCATTGCCTGGCTCTCTGTCACCATGACTATGGCAGGAAATGTTTTTGAGCATGACTTCAAGTTAGCTGGGAAAAGCTCTGATATAATATCAGAACATATTTCTCAAGCTATCTGAAAAAAAATCAGGTTTTACTGTTTACCATCTTCTCCAGCTATAGAATGTCTGTTCTCCAAACAGCAAGAAACCTAAAGAATGAGATGTTTGCTTCAGTTGTTTTCCAGGAACTTGGTGTCAGCTATGTCTCAGTATATATTTTATTTATTCATTTTTCTTGCTTTATTGCACTTGTTACGATCTCTAGAACAAATTTTAAGAAAAGTGGTGAAATAGTATATCCTTGAATTACTTCTAATTATGAGGGGAAACCATTCTATATTTCACCATTAAGTGGTATATTAGCTTTAAGTACTTGTAGATATCTTTTGTAAGGTTAAGGAAGTTTCATTATATTCCTAAAACGTTAATCATAACCTTTTTAAAATAATGAGTGTATATTCATTCCACTTAACAAATCATTTATTACAAATGAGTTTTGTGACATTATTTTAAACATATTTGAAATTGTCATGTGGTTTTCCTTTTGTGGACTGTTAATATAGTCAATCATATTAATTTTTAAAATAGTTTTATTGAGATAATTTATATACCATAAAATACACCCATTTAAAGTATATAATCAATGATGTTTTTTAGTATATTAATGGAGTTTGGGAACCACCACTACTCTAGTTTTATATGTTTTCCTCACCACAAGAAGTAATCTTGTTCTATTAGCAATCATTCCCCATTGACAACACCTTTCTAACCTTAGTAACTGCAAGTATATTTTCGGTTTCTCTGGGTTTGATTTAAGTATTCTAGACATGAAAATGGAGGCAATCATACATATATGGTGTTTTATGACTAGATTCTTTTCTTTCTGCATAATGTTTTTATTAAAAAAAAAAAGATGTCTTTTTCATCATAGGGGAATGGAATGCAAAAGTATAAAGTCAAGAGATGCCTGGAATAATAATCAAGTTTGTCCTTGGAGTAGAAAATGAATTGGGGCAAAGGCTAATGGAGCTTTGCAAAAACAACTCCCTGGTCATAGTAAACACCTTCTTCCAATAACACAAGAGATGACACTACAAATGGACATAACCAGATTATCAATATAGAAATCAGATTGATTATATTCTTGGCAGTCAAAGATGGAGAAACTCTATACAGTCAGCAAAAGCAAGACTGGGACTTGACTGTGGTGTAGATAATGAACTCCTCATTGCAAAATTCAATACTAAATTGAAGTAATTAGGGAAAACCACTAGACCATTCAGGTATGACCTAAATCAAATACGGTAGAAGTGATATATAGATTAAAGAGTTTAGATCTGATAGACAGAGTACCTGAAGAACTATGGATGGAGGTTCATGACATTGTACAGGAGGCGTGATCAAAACCATCCCCAAGAAAAAGAAATGCAAAAAGGCAAAATGGTTGTCTGAGGAGGCCTTAAAAATAGCTAAGAAAAGAAGAGAAGTAAAAGGCAAAGGAGAAAAGGAAAGATATACCCATCTGAATGCAGAGTTCCAAAGAATAACAAGGAGAGATAAGAAAGCCTTCCTCAGTGATCAATGCAAAGAAAAAGAGGAAAGCAATAGAATGGGAAAGATGAGAGATTTCTTCAAGAAAATTAGAGCTACCAAGGGAACATTTCCTGCAAAGAAGGGCACAATAAAGGGCAGAAACAGTACAGACGTAACAGAAGCAGAAGATATTAAGAAGAGGTGGCAAGAATACACAGAAGAACTCTACAAAGCAGATCTTAATGAATCAGATAACCACAATGCTATGGTCACTCACCTAAAGCTAGACATCCTGGAGTCCAAAGTCAAGTGGGCCTTAGGAAATATCACTATGAATAAAGGTAGTGGAGGTGGTGGAATTCCAGCTGATCTATTTCAAATCCTAAAATACGATGCTGTGAAAGTGCTGCACTCAATATGGCAGCAAATTGGCAAAATTCAGCAGTGGCCACAGGACTGGAAAAGGTCAGTTTTCATCCCAATCCTGAAGAAAGGCAATGCCAAAGAATGTTCGAACTACTGCACAGTTGCACTCATCTCACACACTAGCAAAGTATTGCTCAAAATTCTCCAAGCTAGGCTTCAACAATATGTGAACTCAGAACTTCAAGATGTTCAAGCTGGGTCATAGAAAAAGCAAGAGAGTCCCACAAAAACATCTACTTCTACTTCTACATCTACTTTTGCTTTATTGACTACACCAAAGCCTTTGACTGTGTGGATCACAACAAACTGTGGAAAATTCTTAAAGTAATGGGAATATCAGACCACCTCACTTACCTGCTGAGAAATCTCTATGCAGGTAAAGAAGGAACAATTAGAACCGGACATGAGACTGTTTCCATTTGGGAAAGGAATGCGTTGAGGCTGTATATTGTCATTCTGCTTATTTAACTTATATGCAGAGTACATCATGCAAAAAGCCGGGCTGGATGAAGCACAGGCTGGAATCAAGATTTCCAGGAGAAATATCAATAACCTCAGATATGCAGATGACACAGGCATGATGGCAGAAAGTGAAGAGGAACTAAACAGCCTCTTGATGAAAGTGAAAGAGGAGAGTGAAAAAACTAGCTTAAAACTCAACATTCAAAATATTGAGATCATGGCATCTGGTCCCATCACTTCATGGCAAATAGATGAGAAACAATGGAAATAGTGACAAACTTTATTCTATTGGGCTCCAAAATCACAGCAGATAGTGACTGCAGCCATGGAATTTAAAGGTGCTTGATCCTTGGAAGAAAACCTATGACAAACCTAGACAGCATATTAAAAAGCAGAGACATCACTTTGCTGACAAAGGTCCATCTAGTCAAAGCTATGGTTTCTCCAGCAGTTATGTATGGATGTGAGAATTGGACAATAAGGAAAGCTGAGGGCCAAATAATTGATGGTTTTGAACTATGGTGTTGGATAAGCCTCTTAGAGTCCCTTGGACTGCAAGGAGATCAAACCAATCAAACCTAAAGGAAATTGTTCTGCAAGGAGATCAAACCTAAAGGAAATCATTCTTGAATATTCATTGCAAGGACTGATGCTGAAGCTGAAGTTCCAATACTTTGGCTACCTGATGTGAAGAACTGACTCATTGGAAAAGACCTTGATGCTGGGAAAGTTTGAAGGCAGGAAGAGAAGGAAACGACAGAGCATGAGATGGCTGGATGGCATCACTGACTCAAAGGAGATTAGTTTGAGCAGGCTTTCAGTGTTGGTGATGGACAGGGAAGCCTGACATGCTGCCGTCCATGGGGTCACAAAGTGTCAGACATCACTGAGTGACTGAACTGACTGACTGTTTTTAGGGTTCATCCATATCGTAGCATGTATCAGTACTTCATTACTTTTTATTGGCAGATAATATTTCATTGTGTGGATATATTGTATTTATTTATCCATTCATCAATGAATTTGGGGATACAACTATTTACATACAGTTTTTGCATATATATTCATTTATCTTATATGTGGGAATAATTTTGTTGATTCTTATGTCAAGACTATATTTAAATTTATAAGAAACTGAAAAACTGCTTGACAAAATGGATGTACTAATTCATATTCTCACCAAAAATATATCATGGTTGCACTTTATCTACATCCTTGACAATTATTTTTTTCTGTATTTTAGTAGTCAGATATCCATATTCTACTGGGTATGCAGTGATATCTTGTCATGGTTTTAATTTCCATTTCTCTAATGGTTAATGATGTTAAACATCTTCTCATGTGTTTATTAGCCATTTGTACCTCTACTTAAGATAATGCCTACTCCAATTCCTTGCTTATTTTTTAATTTATTTACTTGTCCTCTTGTTGTCCAGGTTATTTGTCCTGTTGTTGTTGAGGTTACTCTTCAGCTCATTTTTCTATAACAAAACACCATAGTCCAGGTGACTTAAAGCCTATACTTCATTCCTCAAATATCTGGAGACCGAGATGCCTGAGATCAGAGTACCAGCAAGGTCAAGTTCAGGTGAGGACTCTATTCTTGGCATGCAGATGGTTGTCTTGCTGTGTACTCGTATTGTGAAGTAAGGGAAGGCTCTGGTCTCATATCTCTTCATTTAAGTGTACTATTCTCATTGTGGGGGCTCCAACAGTATGAATGCATCTAAAGTGAATTACCTTTCAAAGGCCTCACCTTCAAATATCATCACGTTGTGGATTAAGAATTCAACATATGAATGTTGAAGGAACACAAACATTGTCTATAGCAGGGTGTAAGATTCTTCTAATAGTCTGGATACAAGTTCCTTAGATGTAAGATTTACAGGTATTTTCTACCATTTGATAAGCTGTCTTTTCACTTTGTTGGTGGAATTGCTTAGGGCACAAAAGTTTTACATTTTAAACTTAATTTATCTACTTTTTATTTTGTCACTTTTTAGGTCATGTTTAAGAAATTATTGCTTATCAAATGTCAAAAATATATCCTATGTTTTCTTGTTAAGAGTTCTAATTCTAATAATTAGATCTACAATTCATGTTGAGTGAAAGTTTAACATATGGCATAAGGTAGAAGTATAACTTCATTCTTTTGCATGTGTATATGGACTCTTCCCAGCACCTTTGTTGAAAAGACTATTTTTGTTATTAGGACTAATAGTTTTTAATACATTCCTTAGGATTATCTATATACAGTTTAAATCTTCTTTCCAATCTGGTTGCGTTTAATTTCTTTATTTTGCTCAATGTCCTGGCTAAAACATCCAGTACAATGTTGAAGAGTAATAGTAAAGAGTTCAACATCCTCTTATTCTTGATCTTAGAAAGCATTTAATTTTTCACTATTAAATATGACCCTAGATGTGGGTGTTTCATAGATGACTTTTATCAGGTTGAGGAAGTTTCTTTCTATTCCTAGTTTGTTGAGTGTTTTTATCATCACAGAGTACTGGGTTTTGTCACATGACTTTTCTGTGTCTGTTAAAAGATCATGAAGGTTTTGTCCTTTGTTCTATTAATATGTTATTTTACATTAATTAATTTTATCTGTTAATCCAAAATTTAATTCTTTGCATAAATTCCACCTGATAATAGTTTGTAATCCTTTTAAAATACTGCTGATTACGTTCTCTGAATTTTTAAATATCGTTTTGAAATATATTCTTAAAGACTATTAATTCCTTTTGAAATCTTTAGTTTTGTTATCAGATTAATTTCGGGCTGATAGAATGAGTTGAGGAGTGATTCCTTGTACTTTATGTCTTGGAAAAAATTGTGAGGCATTGGTATTGATTCCATTTAAATGTTGCATGGAATTCACCAGTGAAGCCATTTGAATTTGGAACTTTTCTTCATAAGAAGTTTTAAAGTATCCTTTTCATTATCTTTACTGTTAAGATTTTCATTACTTTTTCTATTAATTTTTGTTCCTTATTATATTCTTATTGAAATGTATTTTTTTCATATAACATATCTAATTTGTTGATATACAGTTTGTCACAGTATTCCTTCATATTTCTTTTTTATTTCTGTAAGATTTGTTGTGATGTCTCCTCATTTATCTCTGATCTTAGTATCATGTCCTTTTTTTTTGTTTGTTTTTTTGGCCAACAATCTAACTAAAAGTTTGTCAATTTTGTTGATATTGTCAAATAATTGGCTTTTAGGCTTATTGATAATTTCTACTGCTTTTCTATTCTCTTTTTAATTTATTTATATTCAGCTCTATTATTTCCTTCCTTGTGCTTACTTAAGTTTAGTTTCCTTTTCACATTTTGTCTTTAAGTAAAATTTAGGTTATTTATTTGAGATATTACTACTTTATTGCAATGTACACATTGCAAATATAAACAACTACTGTAAAAACTTTTCTTTAAATTTCCTCAAATACATTTTGGCATGTTGTGGCTTTGTTTTCATTCATGTTAAGATGTTTTAACATTCTCTTTGTGCTTTTTTCTTTAATCCATTGGTTATTTAGATGTGTATTGTTCAGTTTCCATATATTTGTGAATCTCTCAAATTTCCTTCATTTCTGATTTCTAATTTAAATCCAGTGTGATCAGAGAACATAATTAGTATGATTTCAATCCTTTTGTAATTATCAAGTTTATTTTATGGCCGACCATGTAGTCACAGCCATATTTTGGTGAAGGAGCTTGCATAATTCAATGAAGCTATGAGTCATGTTTTGCAGGGTCACCTAAGATGGATGGGTCATAGTGAAGAGCTCTGACAAAATGTGGTACAGTGGAGGAGGAAATAGCAACCCACTACAGTATTTTTGCCTGGAGAAACTCATGGGTAGTATGAAAAAGTAAGTTAGTTGCACAGTTGTGTCTGACTCTGTGTTCCCATGGACTGTAACCTTCCTGGATCCTCTGTCCATGGAATTCTCCAAGCAAGAGTACTGGAGTGGGTTGTCATTTTCTTCTCTAGTAGAACTTCCCAACTTAGGGATTGAATGGGGTCTCCTGCATTGCAGACAGATTCTTTACCAACTGAGCCACTAGAGAAGCCCTATGAAAAGGTAAGAAGATATAATATTAGAAGATGAACCACCCATGTCAGAAGGTGTCCACCATGCTACTAGGGAAGAGTGGCGAGAAATTACTACTAGCTCCAGAAAGAATGAAGCAGTTGGGCCAAAACAGAAATGATGCTCAGCTGTGGATGTGTATGGTGGTGAAAGTAAAGTCTGATGCTATAAAGAACAATATTACATAGGAACCTGGATGTTACATTCATGAGTCAAGGTAAATTGGATGTGGCCAAGCAGGAGATGGCAAGAGTAAACATCGACATCTTAGGAATCAGTAAACTAAAATGAATGGGAACATGAGAACTTAATTCAGATAACCTACTGCTGCGGTAAAGAATCCCTTAGAAAAAAATGGAGTAGTCCACACAGTCAGCAAGAGTAAAAATTTCAGCACTTGGGTGCAGTCTCAAAAATGACAGAATGATCTCAGTTCACTTACAAGGCAAACCATTCAACATCACAGTAATCCAAGTCTATGCCATAACCACTGATGCCCAAGAAGCTGAAGTTGATCAGTTCTATGAAGATCTACAAAACCTTCTATAACTAACAGAAAGAAAATAGTCCTATTCATCATAGGGTACTGAAATGCAAAAAATAAGAAGTCAAGAGATACCTAGAGTAACAGACCAGTTTGGCCTTGGAATACAAAATGAAGCAAGGCAAAGGATAACAGAGTTTTGTCAAGAGAACACACTGATCATAGTTAACACTCTCTTCTAACAACACAAGAGAAGACTCTTTATGGACATCACCAGATGGTCTAATGAAATCAGCCTGATTGTGTTCTTTGTGGCCAAAGCTAGAGCAACTCTGTACAGTCAGTATAAACAATACCTGGAGCTGACTGTGGCTCAGATCATCAGCTTCTTATTGCAAAATTCAGACTTAAATTGGAGAAAATAGGGAAAACCACTAGGCCATTCAGGTATGACCTAAATAAAATCCCTATGATTATGCAGTGTAGGTGACAGACGTATTCAAAGGATTAGATCTGGTAGACACAAGTGTCTGAAGAACTATGAATGGAGATTCATAAAATTGCACAGGAGACATTGATCAAAATCACCCCAAAGGAAAACAACTCCAAGAAGCCAAAGTAATTGTCTGGAAAGACTTTCCAAATAGCTGAGGAAAGAAGAGAAGAAAAAAGCAAGGAAGAAAGGGAAGGCTATATCCAACTGAATGCAGAATTCCAAAGAATAGCAAGGAGAGATAAGAAGGCCTTCTTGAGTGAACAGTGCAAAGAATAGAGGAAAACAATAGAATGAGATAAACTAGAGATCTCTCCAAGAACAATGGAGATATCAAAGGAACATTTCATGCAAGGATGAGCAAGATAAAGGACAGAAAAGGTAAAGACATAACAGAAGCAGAAGAGAGTAAGAAGAGGTGGTAAGTATATACAGAAGAACTATATCAAAAAGTCTTAATGACCTGGATAACTATGATGGTGTGATCAGTCATTCTTGTAGAGCTGGACATCCTGGATTGTGAGGTCAAGTGGGCCTTAGGAAGCATTACTACAAACATAGCTAGTGGAAGTGATGGAGTTCCTGCTGAGCTACTTGAAACCTTAAAATTGATGCTGCTAAACTGCTGTACTCAATATATCAGCAAATTTGGAAAACTCAGCAACAGCCATAGGGTTGGAAAAGGTGAGCTTTCACTCCAATGCCAAAGAAGAGCAATGCCCAAGACTATTCAAATTGCCATATTCTTGCAGACGTTTCTCATGCTATGGAGTTTATGCTCAAAATCCTTCAACCTAGGTTTCAGCAGTATGTGAACTGAAAAATCCCAGATGTACAAGCTGGGTTTTGAAGAGGCAGAGAAACCAGAGATCAAATTGCCAACATATGTTGGATCATGGAGAAAGAACAGAATTCCAGAAAAACATCTACTTTTTTTCCATTTACTATGCTGAAGCCTTTGACTGTGTGGATCACAACAAACTGTGGAAAATTCTTAGAGATGGGAGTGCCAGATCACCTTACCTGTCTCCTGAGAAACCTGTATGAATGTCAAGAAGCAACATGGACATGAACTGGGGATGAACAATGGACTGGTTCCAAATTGTGAAAGCAGTACATCAAGGCTGTATATTGTAACCCTGCATATTTAACTTACATGCAGAGTACATCATATGAAATGCCAGGCTGGATAAATCACAAGCTGGAATCAATATTGCTGGAAGAAATATCAAAAGCCTCATATATGCAGACAATACTGTTTTAATGACAGAAAGTGAAGAAGAACTATGATACTGTTGATGAGAGCGAAAGAGGAGAGTGAAAAACCTGGCTTGAAACCCAACATTTTATATATATAATATATAATAATAATAATAATAGCATCCAATTCCACCACTCCATGACAAATACAAGGGGAAAAAATAGAAACAGTGACAGATTTTATTTGGGGGGAGGGCTCCAAAATCACTGCAGACAGTGACTGCAACCATGAATTTAAGAAACACTTGCTCCTGAGAAAGAAAGTTATGTATTACAGGCCTAGAGAGTGTATTAAAAAGCAGAGATGTTACTTTGCTGACTCAGGTCCATATAGTCAGAGCTATGGTTTTCCAGTAGTCATGTACAGATGTGAGAGCTGAACCACAAAGAAGGCTGAGTACTGAAGAAAAGGTGCTGGAGAAGACCTTTGCAAGTAACTTGGACTGCCAGGAGATCATACCAGTCAATTCTAAAGGAAATTAACCCTGATTATTCATTGGAAGGACTGATGCTGAAGCTGGAGCTTCAATACTTTGGCCACCTGATGTGAAATGCCAACTCACTGGAAAAGATCATGATGCTGGGAAATAATCATCACAAAAGGAAAAAGGGGTGGCAGAGGATGAGACGGTTAGATAGCATCATCAACTTAATGGACATGAATTTGAGCAAATTCAAGGAGATAGTGGAGGACAAAGGAGCCTGGTTTGCCTCAATCTATGGAGAAGGAAATATCAACCCATTCCAGTACTCTTGCCTGGAAAATCCCATGCATGGAGGAGCGTAATAGGCTACAGTCCATGGGGTCACAAAGAATCAGACATAACTTAGTGACTTCACTTTCACGGGGTTGCAAAGAGTCAGACACAACTTAGCAACTGAATAGCAACAACACTGTGGTCTATCTTAGGGAATGTCTCATATCTGCTCAGGAGGACTGTATATTCTGCTTTCATTAGTTTTAAGTACTATAGATGTTTGTTAGAGCTGGTTTGTTTATAGCATTGTCAAATCTGTATTCTTATTCATCATCTTTCTAGGTTTCTAAGTATTGTTCAAAGTTGATTCTTAGATTCTCCAACTAGTATTATAATTTTAGTTTGTTTATTTAATTGTTTCAGTTTTATCTGAGAACTCTGTTGTTAAATTGAAAGAGTGTATTTGTTGTTTTATTTGTTAAGTAATGTCCAACTCTTTGCTACCCCCATGGACTAGAGCCTGCCAGGCTCCTCTGTACATGGGATTTCCCAGGCAAAAATACTGGAGTAGGTTTCCATTTCCTTCTCCAGGAGATCTTCCTGACCCAGGAATCAAAATTGTGTCTCCTGCATTGGCAGGCAGGTTCTTTACTACTGAGCCACCAGGGAAGCCCACTTGTTCATGTAGTCTCCCTAAAACAAGGTTTATTATAGATTTACAGAAGACTTTCAAGTCCTAAAGTTCTTGTCAGATGTAACAATAACATACCAAGAAAGCTCAGAACACTTGAATCGAGGCACTAAGTCATGAATCTGCACCAGTGGTAAAGATCAGTGTCTAGGGTCTTTTCTCTTTTGCCTCTTTATTGAGAATACTGGGAAAGCTGATCAGGAAAAAAAAAATGAGACAGGCAAGATACTACTACAAGTAAAAGAATTTATAGGCTCACCAAATTGTTTTAAATGAGCTTTAATGATGAGAGAAAAACTAGAAGTCAAAAGCCCCAAAGTTGGGGGTTTTTTTTTTGTTTTTTTTTAAGAGCAGATAGTATCTTGCAATTTGAGCTTAGGAATGAAACTGCAACAAATATCTGGGGGTCAAGCCATAAGAAATCACTTCATGCTTAACTACTTCAGTGTGTGAATGTGAGTCACTCAGTTGTGTCTGACTCTTTGCAACCCCATGGAATTCTCCAGGCCAGAATATTGGGGTGAGTAGCCTTTCCCTTCTCCAGGGGATCTTCTCAGTCCAGGGCTCAAATCCACGTGTCCCACATTGCAGGCAGATTCTTTACCAACTGAGCCACAAGGAAGCCCAAGAATACTGGAGTGGGTAGCCTATCCCTTATCCAGGGTATCTTCCTGACCCAGGAATTGAACTGGGGTCTCCTGCATTGTAGGCGGATTCTTTACCAACTGAACTATTTCAAATCATGATGCTATTGATGCTACATGGTTGAAATCACCCATCCTAATCATACAAAAGCTTATTTACTGGAGGCAAGTGTTCATAATTGTTTATTTTTTTTTCTTACCAACTTGATCCACTTATCTTTATAAAATGTTCTTCTTTATCTCTGGTAATATTTTTTATATCTTTTCCATCCTTTAACTTTCAAAATACTTGCTTATTTTAATCTAATATGTATTTCCTATAGTCAGCATATAGTTGAAATTTGTTTGCTTTTTGTTCTATCTTTCTTTTTACTGGATTTTTATTTTATTTTATTTTTAATTGAAGGATAATTGTGTTACAATATTGTGTTGGCTTCTTCAATACATCATTGGTTGGATTTTTAATCCACTCATATTCAGTGTTATTTGAATATGTTGAATGTTATTAGATGTTTAGATTTGTATCTACCATTATGCTTTCAGTTTTCTATAGATTTTTCCTTGTTGGTGCTCTGCTCTTTCTTATTTTCTTTCTTTTACATTAAGTGTATATTTTCCAGTATAACATGCTAAGTCCTTAATGATTTTAACACTATATACTTGAGCTAAATTTCAGTGCTTGTTCTAGGAGTTACAATATACATCATAATTTATCAAAACCTGTGTCAGATTTATACTAACAATTCCAGTGACATATAGAAACCTTACTTCTATACAGTTTTCCTTCTTCCTCATTTTCTGTTATTATTCTTATACATAATATTCTAAAAAAAATTCTGATTGCCTCCATTTCCTAAAATAAAGCTTACTTAATCATGGTGTACTTTTCAATATATTTCTATTATTCCTCACACTTTTATATCCAGCACCTTGCACATAACAATGTACTTGGCATATAGAAAGTACTAAGCAATATATGCTGATAAGTGAATTAGAATATTATAAAATTTATAGAATTATAGAATATTATAGAATAAGTGAATTATAAAGTGAGTGAGTGAATTAGAATATTATACAATAAGTGAATTTTAAAGTGAATAAGTGAATTAGAACATTATAGCATTTATATAATTATAAAATATTATAGAATTTATAGAATTATAGAATATTAGAACAGAATATTAGTGACTAAAATGATCCCCAAGAAAAAGAAATACAAGGTAAATTGGTTGTCTGATGAGGCCTTACAAATAGCTGAGAATAGAAGAGACGTGAAAGGCAAAGGAGAAGAGGAAAGATATACCCAACTGAATGCAGAGTTCCAAAGAACAGCAAGGAGAGATAAGAAAGCCTTCTTAAATGAACAAGACAAAGAAATAGAGGAAAACAATAGAATGAGAAAGATTAGATTTCTCTTTAAGAAAATTGGAGATATCAAGGGAACATTTCTTGCAAAAATGGGCACAATAAAGGACAGAAATGTTAAGGATCTAACAAAGGAAAGAGATTAAGAAGAGGTGGCAAGAAGACACAGAAAAACTGTACAAAAAAGGTCTTAATGACCCAGGTAACCATGATAGTGTGATCACTCACCTAGAGCCAGACATCCTGGAGTGTGAAGTCAAGTGGACCTTAGGAAGCATTACTACAAATAAAGTCAGTGGAGGTGATGGAATTCCAGCAGAGCTATTTCAAATCCTGAAAGATGATGTTTTGATGATGTTTGCTGTGCTCAATATGTTAGCAAATTCAGAAAACTCAGCAGTGGACACAAGACTGGAAAAGCTCAAGTTTCATTCCAATCCCAAAGAAGGTGATATTAAATGTTCAAACTCTGCACAGTTGAGCTCATTTCACATTCTAGCAAGATAATGCTCTAAATCTTTCAAGCTATGCTTCAACAATACATGAACTGAGAACTTCCAGATGTATAAACTGGGTTTAGAAAAGGCAAAGGTCCAGACATCAAATTGACAAAATCTATTGCATCATAGTAAAAGCAAGGTAATTCCAGAAAAACATCAACTTATGTTTCATTGACTATGCTAAAGACTTTGAGTGTGTAGATCACAATAAACTGTGGAGAATTCTTTAAGAGATGGGAATAATAGACCACTTTACCTGTCTCCTGAGAAACCTGTATGCAGTTCAAGAGGCAACAGTTAGACATGGAAGAACAGACTGGTTCCAAATTGGGAAAGGAGTATGTCAAGTCTGTATATTATCACCCTGCTTTTTAAACTTATATGAGAGTAAATCATGTGAAATACCAGGCTAGATGAAGCACAAGCTGGAATAAAGATTACTGGGAGAAATATCAATAAGCAGAGATATGCAGATGATCACACCCTAATGGCAGAAAGTGAAGAGGAACTAAAGAGCCTCTTGATGAAAGTGAAAGAGGAGAGTGAAAAATCTGATTTAAAACTCAACAGTCAAAAAGGGAAGAGAAGGGGGCGACAGAGGATAAGATTGTTGGATGGCATCAGTGACTCAATGGACATGAGTTTGAGCAAACTCCAGGTGACAGTAATGGACAGGGATGCCTGGTGTGCTGTTGTTCATGGAGTCACAAAGAGTTGGACATGACTGAGCAACTGAACAACAACAACTACAAAAGCTGGAATCCCTCAAGCCAAACAACCAGCAAGACAGGAACATAGCCTCATTCATTAGCAAACAGGCTACATAAAGTCACAGTTAGCTCACAGATACCACAAAACACACCCTTGAAACAACCCTGCCCTATAGAGTGAGAAGGCCCAGTTTCACCCACCGAAGGACAGGCATCAATCAATTCATCCCACAAGAAAGCCTGAATAAGGCCCTATATGAACCATATCCACCACAGGACAGACACCAGAATCGAGAGAAACTAAGATTCTGCAGCCTGTGAAAAATAGACCACAAGTACAGAAAGGCAAACTTAGATGACACAGAAATATATTGCAAATGAAGGAATAAGATACAAATCCACAAGAATATCTAAATAGATACAGGCAATCTACTTAAAATCAATTCAAAATAATGATAGTAAAGGTAATCAAAAATCTCAGGAAAATGGAGGCTATGATTGAGAGATACAAGAAATAATTTAAAAGGAGCTAGAGAGGAGGGGAGCTAAGATGGCAGAGGAATAGGATGGGGAGACCACTTTCTTCCCCACAAATTCATTGAAAGATCATTTGAATGCTGAGCAAACTCTGCAAAACAACTTCTGATCCCTAGCAGAGGACATCAGACACCCAGAAAAGCAGCCCATTGTCTTCGAAAGGAGGTAGGACAAAATAAAAAAGATAAAAAGAGAGACAATAGAGTTAGAGATGGAGATCCATCCTGGGAAGGGAGTATTGATAGAGGAAGTTTCCAAACACCAGGAAACCCTCTCACTGGCGGGTCTGGGGGAAGTTTTTGAATCTCAGAGGGAAACCTAAATGGGAGAAAAAAATAAATAAAACCCACAGATTGCATGCCTAAAAACAACTCCAAGCAGAAAAGTACCCCAGATGCTTGCATCCGCCACCAGCAAATGGGGGATGAACAGAGAGGAGTGGGCGGTGGCATTGTTTAGGGTAAGGACCAGGCAAGCCCTGAGGGCAATCTGAGGGAGCTAGTGAGAGATAGCAAATTAAACTGTGGGATAGAAAGAGAGAGAGAATTAACCTGGGAAAAGCCCTAAATTTATGCACTACCCGCCCGTTCCCAGAACAAAGGACTGAACGAATAGCAGAGAAGAGCTAGCCGGCTGTGGACCGGCCCATCCCCCACCGGAGGCAGGAGGCAGGGGGGAGGGGAAAGGGGCAAACTCGGCCCCAGAGACTGCATCCCCTACCAAACTGCAAACAGGCTTCCAATCTCTAGCCAAAAACTTGCTGAGATTCTGGATGGTTGACATCCACCTGGAGGGTCGCAGCCGGAAATCAGCCTCCCAGAAGGGACACAAGGCGTACCCAACCTGCGCGACCAGAAACTGAAGCTGGAACCACGGAGGGGATAAGGCGCACTGCACCCGAGGAGAGTGCGCTCATCAAGCTTCTGGTTGCCTGAGCTGCTCCAACCAGGGAAGGCACAAAACCCAGGCCCAACTGAGTCTGGGCCTTTGTGGAGTACCCAAAAACCTGAACCTGAGCAGCTTAGGCCTGGAAAGTGCACGCAACTCAGGGCCTGCTCCCTGTAGAGCAGCCTGGAGCTTGAGCAGTATAGACAGGGAAAGAACACACGCCGTGAGCGAGGGCAAACCCAGAGTGGCTGGAATACAGCGAGCACTCCCCACACACGCCAGTGATATTTGTCTGCAGTGCCCCTCCCTCCGCACAGCACGACTGAACAAGTGACCCTAAACAAGAAACCATCTCTGCCCACTTGTGTCAGGGCGGAAATTAGACACTGAAGAGACCTGCAAATAGAACCCAAATAAAGGAAACCGCTTCAGAAGTGACATGTGCAACAGATTAAAATCCCTGTAGTTAACACCAACTACCCTGGAAGGGGTCTACAGATATCAAAAAGTGTAAGCAGGAACAAGGAGCTATCTGAAACTGAACCGAACCCACACTGCTTGCAACAGTTCCAGAGAAATTCCTAGATATATTTTTACTACTATTATTATTATTTTAAATAAAATTTTTTTCTCTTTCTTTTTTTTTTTTTTGAAGTCCTCTCTTACTCCTCTATTACTCCTTAATTTT
>NC_057419.1:60861049-60865846 GCF_019320065.1 Cervus canadensis
CAGCTGTCTGTTCCCAGAGTGTTCTCCGTAGCCCAGTCACCTACAAAGATTCACAGAATTGGATTGGGAAGAGAAGGGGAAAGGAGGAAATAGAGGTGTTCTGAGGTAAAAAACAGAGAGTCAAGATTGGGAGAGAATAATCTTCGGTTTAAAGATAGGGCTTCTTTTTTTTTTTTTGGTAAGGTTATAGTGTAGTGAAAATGAAAATGAAGAGTAGTAGAGGAGTACTAGAGGACTTTAAAAGAAATAAGAGAAAAAGAAAAATAGAAAATAAAAGAGAAAATGGAAAGAAAAAAAAAGAAGAAAAAAGAAGAAAAAGAAAAAGAAAAAAAAGAAAGAAAAAAACAAAAAAAAAGAAAGAAAGAAAAAAAAAATTTTTTTCCCCTAATTAAAAAAATCATAAAAATCTATGAAAATGAAAGTTAAGGAGTAATGGGGGAGTAATAGGGAATTTTAAAGGAAAATAAAAGAGAAAAAATAAAAAAGAAAAAATATAAAAAGAAAAAAAATTTTTTTTTTCCTTACTTAGAAAAAAAAAAGTAAAAATATATCTAGGAGTTTCTCTGGAGCTGTTGCGGTCAGTGTGGGTTCGGCTCAGTTTCAGAAAGCTCCTCGTTCCAGCTTACACTTCTCGATATCTACAGGGCCCTTCCGGTGAAGTCGGTGTTTTCTACAGGGATTTTAATCTGTTGCACCAGTCCCTTCTGAAGCGGTTCCCTTTGTTTATTTGGCTTCTGTTTGCCGGTCTCTTCAGAGCCTCATTTCCGCCCTGACACAGGCGGGCGGAGGTGGGCTCTTATTCAGTTAGCTAGTTCCGTTGCGCTGCTGGGAGGGGCTGACGCTGCGGGGATGGGCTGGCGCTGCGGGGCGGGGCTGATGCTGCGGGGAGGGGCTGGCCCTGCGGGGGCGGGCTGGCGCTGCCGGGAGGGGCTGACGCTGCTTTCTCCGTCTGCCGCTGCTCAGGCTCCCGGCTGTTCTATATGGAGCGCGCCCTGCGCTGCGCTAGGTTCCAGCCCTTGGGTGTTACACAAAAGCGTGGAAGGAAAAGCTGCGCCTGCTCTCTGTGCCTTCCCCGTCAGAGCGGTCCAGGCAGCGAGGGGCTTGGTGGGCGCACTATCCCCAGGTGTGGCACACTCACTCCCTTCCGCGGACCCAGTCTCAGTTTCCGCTGACGCCAGTCGGGTGCGCGCGCCTTCCGCCCTCTGCGTCCCCAGCCCCAGTCCCCGCCCGCGCCGGTCGGGTGCCTGCGCCCTGTGTCTCACCGCGACCCTCCCCTCCCCCCTGCCTCCTGCCTCCGGCGGGGCTGGGCCGGTCTGCAGCCTGCGACCTCTTCTTGGGACTTTCTCCGTCCCTTTGTTCTGCGAACGGCCGGCAGTGTGTTCCGGCCGGTTAATTTTCTCTCTTTTGGTCTCCCACAGTTCAAGTTGGCACCTCACAGAAGCTCCCTCCGATTGTCCTCAGGGCACTCAGGCCCGGACCCTAGCCCAAGCAAGGCAGCCTAAGACTCCCTTCCCGGGACGGGTCTCCGTCCTTAGCTCTTTTGTCTCACTTTTTATCTTTTATATTTTGTCCTACCTCCTTTCGAAGACAATGGTCTGCTTTTCTGGGCGCCTGATGACCTCAGCTAGCGATCAGAAGTTGTTTTGTGAAGTTTGCTCTGCATTCAGTTATTCTTTTGATGAATTTGTAGGAGAGAAAGTGGTCTCCCCGTCCTACTCCTCCGCCATCTTGGCTCCTCCCTCTGTTTTGTTTTTTTATGCAATCTCCACACTGTTCTCCATAGTGGCTGTACTAGTTTGCATTCCCACCAACAGTGTAAGAGGGTTCACTTTTCTTTGCACCCTCTCCAGCATTTATTGTCTGTAGACTTTGATAGCAGCCATTCTGACTGGCGTCAGATGGTACCTCATTGTAGTTTTGATTTGCATTTCTTTATTAATGAGTGATGTTCAGCATCTTTTCATTTGTATGGCTCCTTTGGAGTAATGTTTGTTTAGTTCTTTGGCCCATTTGCTTCTTTTCCAATATGAGTTTTATTTTTCTTCTCTGATTGCTATGGCTAGGGCTTCCAAAATTATGTTGAATTAAAGTGGCAAAAGTAAATATCCTTGTCTTGTTTCTGACCTTTGAGGAAATGCTTTCAGGTTTTCATTGTTGAGAATTAAGTTTGCTGTGATTTTGTCATACATGGTCTTTATTAGTTTGAGGTTTGGTCTCTTTAAGTCCACTATCTGGAGATTTTTTTTTTTTAATCATAAATGGGTGTTGAATTTTGTTAAAAGCTTTTTCTGCATCTATTGAGATTATCATATGATTTTTACTCTTCAATTTGTTAAAGTGCTTAGCATTATTTCACTTTTCTTAAATTTACCCAGGCTTGATTTGTGACCCAAGATGTAATGTATCCAGGAGAATATTCCATGTGCACTGGAGAGAAAAGTGTATTCTGAAGCTTTTGAATAGAATGTCCTATATATATCAATTAGAGCTATCTGGATTAATGTCATTTAAGACTTGTGTTTCCTTATTAGTTTTCTGTGTGGATGATCTCTTCATTTGTGTAAGTGGGGTGTTAAAAGCCTCTAATGTTGCTGTGTTACTGTTGATTTCCCCTTTAATATCTGTTAGTATTTTCCTGATATACTGAGGTGGTCCTATGTTTGGTGCATATATATTTACAATTGCTATATATTTTTCTTGGATTGATTCTCTGATAATTATACAGTGTCCTTCCTTGTCTCTTGTAACAATATTTCTTTAAAAGTCTATTTTCTCTGATATGTGTATCATTACCCTAGCTTTCTTTTGATTACATTTGCATAAAATGCCTTTTTCCATCTTTTCAGTTTCAGTCTATATGTGTACTTATGTCTGAAGTGCATCTCTTGTAGGCAGTTTATATACGGGATCTTGCTTTTTGTGTCCTTTCAGGCAGTCTATATCTTTTGATTGGAACATTTAATCCATTTACATTTAAGGTAATTATCAATATTTATGTTTTTGTTAACATTTTATTAATTGCTTTGAATTTTTTATGTCTTTTTTCTTCCTTTCTTTTTTTCCTCTTCTCTTGTGATTTGATAGATAACTTTGGTGTTGTGTTTGTGTTGCCTTTTTTTGCATGTCTATCTATCGTAGTTTTTTTTTTTTTTTTTGGTTTGTTGTTCCCATAAGGTTATGATATACCAGTCTGTTTGTATACAAGGTTGTTTTAATTTGCTGGTCTCATTCTTGCCTAAAGACATTCTTTTATCATTTGTTGGGAAGTTGATTTGGTAGGACTAAATTCTCTTAGCTTTTGCTTGTCCTTAAAACATTTAATTTCACCATCAAATCTGAATGAGAGTCTTGTTGAATAGAATATCCTTAGTTGTAGGTTTTACTCTTTCATTTCTTTCAGTATATCGTGCCACTCCATTCTGGCAAGCAGTTTCTGCTGAAAAAACAGCTGAAAACCTTATTGAGATTCCCTTGTATATTATATGTTGCTTTTCCCTGGTTGCTTTTAATAATTTTTATTTGCCTTTAATTCTTGTCAGTTTGATTAATATGTGTCTCAACATGTTCCTCCTTGAATTCATCCTGCATATGATTCTCTGTGCCCCTTGGACTTGTATATTTCCTTTTTATGTTAGGATAGTTTTCTGTTATAATGTGTTCAAATGTTTTTTCTGGCCTTTCTCTTTCTTTTCTCCTTCTGCAACATTTATAATGTGAATGGTCATTTATTTAATGTTGGCCAGATCTATTCCTCAAGATTTTCTTCATTTTGTTTCAATGCTTTTGTCTTTATTCTTTTCTGTGATGGTATTTTCCACCACTCTGTTTTCTAACACACTTATAACTTTCTCTGCCTCAATTATTCTGCTATTCATTTCTTCTAGTGTATTTTTTATTTCAGTTATTTTATCATTCATCTCTGTTTGCTATTTACATTTTCTAGCTCCTTTTATTTTTTCTTTCTTTTTTTTAATTTATTTTTATTATTTGGAGGCTAATTACTTTACAATATTGTAGTGGTTTTTGTCATACATTGACATGAATCAGCCATGGATTTACATGTGTTCCCCATCCTGATCCCCCCTCCCGCCTCCCTCCCCATTCCATCCTTCTGGGTCTTCCCAGTGCACCAGCCCTGAGCACTTGTCTCATGCATCCAGCCTGGGCTGGTGATCTGTTTCACCCTTGATAGTATACTTGTTTCAATGCTATTCTTTCAGAACATCCCACCCTCGCCTTCTCCCATAGAGTCCAAAAGTCTGTTCTGTACCTCTGTGTCTCTTTTTCTGTTTTGCATATAGGATTATCATTAACATCTTTTAAAATTCCATATATATACGTTAGTATACTGTATTGGCCTTTATCTTTCTGGCTTACTTCACTCTGTATAATGGGCTCCAGTTTCATCCATCTCACTAAAACTGATTCAAATGTATTCTTTTTAATGGCTGAGTAATATTCCATTGTGTATATGTACTATTGCTTCCTTATCCATTCGTTTACTGATGGACATCTAGACCTGGCAATTGCATCCATGTCCTGGCAATTATAAACAGTGCTGCCATCAACATTGGGGTACACATGTATCTTTCAGATCTGGATTCCTTGGTGTGTATGCCCAGAAGTGGGATTGCTGGGTCCTATGGCAGTTCTATTTCCAGTTTTTTTAAGGAATCTCCACACTGTTCTCCACAGTGGCTGTACTAGTTTGCATTCCCACCAACAGTGTAAGAGGGTTCCTTTTTCTCCACACCCTCTCCAGCATTTATTGCTTGTAGACTTTTGGATAGCAGCCAT
>NC_057419.1:60865946-60897759 GCF_019320065.1 Cervus canadensis
AAAAAAATCTGCTTCAGCTTCATTGACTATGCTATAGCCTTAGACTGTGTGGGTCACAACAAACTGTGGAAGAGATAGGAATATCAGACCACCTTACCTGTTGCCTGAGAACCCTGTATGCAGGAAAAGAAGCAACAGTTAGAATCGGCATGAAACAGTAGACTAGTTCAAAATTCGAAAAGGAGTATGTCAAGGGTGTGTATTGTCACCCTGCATATTTAACTTATGTGCAAAGTACATCATGCAAAATGCCAGGCTGGAAGACTCACAGGTTGGAATCAAATTGCCTGTAGAAATATCAACAACCGCAGATATGCACGTATCTGTGCATACCACCCTAATGGCTGAAAGTGAAGAGGAACTAAAGAGCCTCTTGATAATGGTGGAAGAAGAGAGTGAAAAAACTGGTTTAAAACTCAACATTCATAAAACAAAGATCATGTCATCCTATCCCATCACTTCACGGCAAATAGATGGGGAAAATGTGGAAACAGTGACAGATTTTATTTTCTTGGACTTCAAAATCATCGCAGGTGGTGACTTCAGCCATGAAATTAAAAGCTGCTTGCTCCTTGGAAGAAAAGCTATGACACACCTAGACAGCATATTAAAAAGCAGAGGCATCACTTTACTGACATAGATTTGTGTATCGCTGATCCTGTTCCTGATGCCAATTGTCTTGTTTTATCTGACTTTGCTCACTGTTTGCTGAATCCAGGGTAGACAATGCACAAGCGAGGGAGCTGGAGAAACACTTGAGGAGCCGTAGGAACTGAAGACAGGTTTATCCTCTCCTGGCTGGCGCAGCAGCCATAGCAGCAGACAGGCTATATTGTCTCCTCTTGTGGCTGATCCAACAGACACAGCCGAGATGCAATAGTAATGCTGCCGCTTTTTAGGTGGAGTTCACATAGCTCCACAGCACAGAGGAGCTGGTGACCAAGCGAGTTCCTTGTGATGCGCATGTGCAGTTCTGTAAAAGATCTCAGCTGTTACGTAGTCATTATTTACAAAACCTGGGGTGAGAGAGCCTGAACAGGCCCTCTTGGCTAATTTGCTCTCTCCCCACATTCTCTATAGGACTTCGCTGATAGCTCAGTTGGTAAAGAATCCGCCTGCAATGCAGGAGACCCTGGTTGATTCCTGGATTGGAACGATCTCCTGGAGCAGGGAAAGGCTATCCACTCCAGTATTCTGGCCTGGAGAATTTCATGGACTATATAGTCCATGTGGTCACAAAGAGTCAGATATGACTGAGCAACTTTCACTTCACTTCACAGCCCCTATAGCCAAAGCTATGGTTTTTCCAGTAGTCATGTATGGATGTAAGAGTTGGACCATACAGAAGGCCGAGTGCCGAAAGACTGATGCTTTCAAATTGTTCTGGAAAAGACTCTAGAGTCCCTTGGACTGCAAGGAGATCAAACCAGTCAATGCTAAAGAAATTCAACCCTAAATATTCATTGGAAGGACTGATGCTGGAGCCGAAACTCAAATACTCTTGCCACCTGATGCAAAGAACTGACTCTCTGGAAAAGACCCCAATGCTGGGAAAGATTAAAGGCAGGAGGAGAAGGGCACGACAGAGGATGAGATGGTTGGATGGCATCACTGACTTAATGAACCCAAGTTTGAGCAAACTTTAGGGGATAGTGAAGGACAGGGAGGCCTGGTTTGCTGCAGTCCATGGGGTTGCAAAGAGTTGGACACGATTCAGTGACTGAACAACAACAACACATGACCTTATTTTACTTTATCTCCTTAAAGATCCTGTCTCCAAATGTCATTATTTTCTTTTCAAAATTAAACAAAATATTGAGATATAATTGGCATGTAGCATTGTGCAAGTTCCCTGGTAGCTCAGACCATAAAGAATGTGCCTGAAATATACATAATATAAAATTTAACCAATTTTTAAGTACAACTTGGGGCTTCCCGGATGGCACTACTGGTAAAGAACCTGACTGCCAATGCAGGTAGATGTAAGAGATGCAAGTTCGATCCCTGGGTTGGGAAGATACCCTGGAGTAGGAAATGTCAACCCACTCCAGTATTCTTGCCTGGAAAATTCCATGGACAGAGGAGCCTAGCAGGCTACAGTCTATAGGGGTTGCAAAGAGTTGGACACGATTCAGTGACTGAACAACAACAACACATGACCTTATTTTACTTTATCTCCTTAAAGATCCTGTCTCCAAATGTCATTATTTTCTTTTCAAAATTAAACAAAATATTGAGATATAATTGGCATGTAGCATTGTGCAAGTTCCCTGGTAGCTCAGACCATAAAGAATGTGCCTGAAATATACATAATATAAAATTTAACCAATTTTTAAGTACAACTTGGGGCTTCCCGGGTGGCACTACTGGTAAAGAACCTGACTGCCAATGCAGGTAGATGTAAGAGATGCAAGTTCGATCCCTGGGTTGGGAAGATACCCTGGAGTAGGAAATGTCAACCCACTCCAGTATTCTTGCCTGGAAAATTCCATGGACAGAGGAGCCTAGCAGGCTACAGTCTATAGGGGTTGCAAAGAGTTGGACACAACTGAGTGACTAACACACATTGTATAAGTTAAAAGTGTAGAATGTATTGATTTAATGCATTTATATATTGCAGTATGATTCCATTATAACATAGCCAATAGCTCTATCTCTTCACTTTTCATATTTTTTCTTGTGAAGAGAACAATTAAAATCTTGTCCCTTAGCAACTTTGAAGTTTATAAAGCAGTATTGTTGACCATAAGCAATATGTTGTGCGTTAAATCGCCAGCATTTATTTATCTACTTGTTACAAATATTGTCACATTTTGTGACACTGGGGGTAGGGATTCAATGTGTAAATTGTCGGGGAGACACAATTTAGCCATAACACTGTCCTTCAAACTTTGATGGAAGTACTAGCTCAACTCTTGTTGAAAATACTAATTCAAATCTTGTTGAATTTTGTAACTGTAATAGATTCATCCTAAGTCCATTGCATAAAATAGAAGAAAGATAGATAAGTTTTTAATACCTTTTGATAACTAATCTATGTGCCTCAAACAGGTAATCTTCATCAATCATGTAAGATTTCACTCTGTGATTGGGCTCCTGTCTGTCTTCCAGCTCAATGACCATACTGCTGAAGAGGCCTTTTCTGGCCACAGCTAAGATGCTTACCTAATTGCTCTATCACATTTCATTTCACTTATAATAATGTGCCCTTTTATTTCTTGCTTTACTTGCTTATTGTACTTCTCCATCCCTCTATTTTAAATGCCAGCTGGTGAAAGGACTTGTGTGCTTCATACCACTCACCATAGAGTCAGCTGTTCCAAGCCAGTTCTTGGCACATGGTAGGGATTTAATGACTCTTCTCTTGAGTAAATAAATGGAGGGGAAACAGCATTAGATATCAAAAAGTGAGAGAGTAGGCAAATAAGCAAGAATTGAGCTGTCAAAAGGCTTCCCTGGTGACTCAGTGATAAAGAATCCGCCTGCAACACAGGCGGCACAGGAGATGTGGAGGGTCAATCCCTGAGTCAGGAAGACCTCCTGGCAAAGGAAATGGCACCCACTTCAGTATTCTTTCCGGGAAAACCCCAAGGACAGAGGAGCCTGGCAGGCTTTAGCCCATAGGGTTGCAAACAGTCAGATGCTGAGCAATGAACACACACACAAACATACACACACACACACACACACACACACACACACGACCTATTAATATCAAAGGAACAATTCAACAGTGCCAGTAATTCAATAATTCACAATAGATTCTAATTATCAGGGTCATATCACACAATATTTGGGCAAACAATATAATTTTTTTTCAAAAGGTCATTGAATAATCACTAAGTTGGCAAAGAGCTGATTATAATTTAAATAAGATAATAAGGAATGAGACACCATATCATTGAAAAACATTTTCACATCCATGAGAATAAAATAACAGAAGTAATATCTACTTTCCATATGTAACTGCAATTATTTATTAAAGTTTTTCTCTATTTCTTTAAAATATATATTCACCATCTAAAAAAGTTTCTTGAATTTAATGACAACATATAAATATTTTATCATTAGGTATACTTATTTAAATATATCCCTGCATCTATGTGTACATACAGATGCCATTATAAATATCGCTAAAGTAATATATAGTGTCCGTTCTGTGTGTTTAACAAATAGGTATATCAGAGTAAAGTTTTGGAAAGAAAACCCATGTCTTTAATTCTATATCCTTTTCATGAATCTAGCTCATTGATGCAAAATATTAAACCACTGAACAAGAAAATAGATTCTATGCAAGAAGTAGTTTCTCTGGAGGTAGGAAATTTGTAGTACTGAAGACTAGATCGTCTGAGGATAAATTCAAAATAACCACTGAAGAAATGACATGAAGATTTAATTCTTTCCCAAGGGAAATTGTAAAGAAGAGCAAATGACTTAATGCTAATCAAAAAGCTAATGAGAGTTACCTGTGGAATAAAAATTTCTAAGAACTTATTGTATGTATAATCTTTTGGCTGTTTTCGTTTATCAAAATAGCTGCTGAAATTGTAAGGGGATTTGTATGTATCTTTATATTCTGCTTAAAATATTTTTGTTGGTTGTAAAGAATTTTGCAAACCACGTGTGTGAATGTCTTTTCGAATTGCTACGTTGACCCAAACCTTTCTTTTCCTTTTAGTTTTGATAGAATAAATCTCCAACAAAAACAAAAATGAACTTAGCAACAGGTGAAGGAAAAGGTTAGTGTCATTTCAACAATATAAATATACCTTCTTTCTATTTAAAGATCCTAGACCTTGTTTTTGCTCTTTTCTTTTTTCTAGTTTACATATTTAGGTGATAGAATTAAAGGTTATGATATTATCAAAAAGCAAATAAAATTATTTGATTAAATTTGAAATTTAAATTGCAGTAAAATGACAATGATTATTCTCTTCTTCCATACCCCTATTTGGCACTGTTCAATTGATTTAAAAGCTTTTTCAAATTTATGTATAATATATGCCAGTAGGTGGTGGTAGTATTTTCCACAAGACAATGCTATTTTCATCAGTAAATAGCCCCCAAAATAGAGATCATTTTCTGATCCTCAGTTATTCCCAGAGCAATACAGAGACTTCAGAGATTATCTTTCCCAAGTTATACTCCCAGATTCTGTTTAAAAACAAAGTTAGGCATTTTAATCACTGTATTACATTTTGAGGGGTGGTGGCGGAAGCCTCTAATAAATTTGGGGGCCTACGGGTTTAATTCCATGGCATTAACCGTTACATTTTTCTTTTCTAACAGATGCCAGCCATTAAATTGAAAAGTTGAAATTGAGGATATAAAAAGTGGGGTATGTGTAGCCAGCTAGTGAGTGATTTTAACCAGATTTTCTCCTTCATCATGGCTCATTTGCATTGTGACTACTCTGAAAAAGACAGCTTTTGTGGACTCCGCTGTGTTTGTTGCTCCTACAATGTAAAACTATTCAAAGGGTCCGATTGTGTGTTCAGATATCACATACATATTGCCCTGGTTCTGGGATTTCCTGTTACTCTGAATGATAAAGATTCTTTCCTATTTAAAGTACAATTCATCCACTGTGTCTGCGTATGTGAAAGGGCACCTTTGTCGGATATACATAAGCAGGGAAGAGACTGAGAGTTAAGGGGATGGAATAATTTGGCAGTTGTAGGGGGACAAAAGGTACTTTTTAGTAAGAGGGAGAGGAGAGGTAAACACTAGAGATCATCCCATAAAGGAACTGACTTCAGTTTGAGAAGGGGTGGTTTGGAAAAGGATCTGGAATTTATAACCTTCTGAACTGCATTTTTAAAGAGCTTTTCTGACCTTAATTTAATCCAATTTTCGGGAATCTAAAATACCCCTTCCAGTTCTCTGTCCAATTTTATTTTTAGAAATCAGAAACTGGAAGCATGTACAGACAGTGATTCACATTGAGAAAGCCAAGATCTCTTTAAATCTGGATACAAATATAGGAGTTGAGAACCATGTTACTCTCAAGGTCTGGCCCAGAACTGGCAGCTTTGGCATCACCTGGGAGGTCGTTAGAGACACAGAATCTCGGGCTCGGCCTTCCCCTCGATCTACTAAACCAGAATCTGAATTTCACAGGATCCTAAGGGGATCTGTATTCATGCCAGGGTTTGAGAAGGCCTGATTTAGAAGATTCCTAGTTAATGAAGCTACTTATTCTTTTCATAGCGTGGAGAAGGAAAGCACGGAGTAGCCTTTTTATACATTTCACAGACTCAACAGAATGTGAACATCTAGAGCAGGAACTTCAGTCACTCAAGGTCTTGAGTTTCCTATCTTCACTCTATTTGTGGATTCTGTTTATAACTGTAATAAAGGCTTTTAAAAAACTGGGCAGATGGCCAAACAGAGGGAAAAAGTCAGAAGAGTGCTGCAATATTAGGGATGACTGAATCTTAAAGATCATCTAGTTCTTCAGTTCCCCTGTATAGGCATCCTTACAGATCATGCTTCCATCAGGACTTGGTGACTAAAGTGTCTTGAAAAGCTTTGCACGTAAAAACTGGTGTTGCAGTTCTTTTGAATCAAAGAACAAACAAACAAACAAGAAACCAAAAAAAACAGAGAAGGTTAAGCACCAAAATTTTGGAAATGTTCCTTAAGGGCAACAGAATGGAAGCAAATGAAGCTGGTGAGCTCTGGTTAGTGTTCAGTTGTTCTACAAGATTTCCTGTTAAAATGAGTCTGGAAATGCTTGAAATATATTCCAAACATTTTAAAATAGTCAATTATTACTATTCAAAACCCCCATCTATTTTAAAAAAGTGAAAGTAAGCCATTATGTTATTGTATCCATTCCCACTTAGAAACCTTTTGAGCAAAAGACATTCAATAATAACTGTATTCCAGTTTCAGTACCCTACACGACATGAGTATCTCCCCCACATTCATGCTAAATATAGATTAACACAGGTTTAAAGTTATGGAATTTATATAGTTCATCAAGTCATAATTGGCTTTCCCAGGTGGCTCAGTGGTAAAGAATCCACCTGCCAGTATAAGACGCGAGTTCAATCTCTGGGCTGGGAAGATCCCCTGGAGGAGGAGGTGGCAACCCACTTCTGTATTCTCACCTGGAAAAAAATCCTATGGACAGAGGAACCATGGGATCTCAAAGAGTTCGACACGACTGAGCAACTGAGCATATAATTCATAATTACTCTTAAGCAAAAGCTTACCCCAAACTAGCCTAAGATATCAAAAGTGATTTAAGCAATGCATTGGGACAACCACAGTATTATACAGTTTATTCTAGGACCCTGTATGAGATGGTCCAGGTAGAGTAGAAATGCAAATCTGTTGCCTTAATTTGGACCAGAATATTTTCAGTGACATCCAATGATTCCAGTTTTACATTTATCCACCTTCAGTTGCAGAGAGCTACTTTTTAAAATGGATTTGAGGGAGGAGCCAAGATGGCGGAGGAGTAGGACCGGGAGACCACTTTCTCTCCTACAAATTCATCAAAAGAATAACCGAATGCAGAGCAAACTTCACAAAACAACATCTGATCGCTAGCTGAGGTCATCAGGCGCCCAGAAAAGCAGACCATTGTCTTCGAAAGGAGGTAGGACAAAATATAAAAGATAAAAAGTGAGACAAAAGAGCTAAGGACGGAGACCCGTCCCGGGAAGGGAGTCTTAGGCGGCCTTGCTTGGGCTAGGGTCCGGGCCTGAGTGCCCTGAGGACAATCGGGGGGAGCTTCTGTGAGGTGCCAACTTGAACTGTGGGAGACCAAAGGAGAGAGAGAAAATTGACCGGCCGGAACACACTGCCGGCCGTTCGCAGAACAAAGGGACGGGGAAAGTCCCGAGAAGAGCTCGCAGGCTGCGGACCGGCCCAGCCCCGCCGGAGGCAGGAGGCAGGGGGAGGGGAAGGTCGCGGCGAGACACAGGGCGCAGGCACCCGACCGGCGCGGGGCGGGGACTGGGGCTGGGGACGCGGAGGGCGGAAGGCGCGCGCACCCGCCTGGCGCCAGCGGAAACTGAGACTGGGTCCGCGGAAGGGAGTGGGTGCGCCACACCTGGGGATAGCGCGCCCACCAAGCCCCTGGCTGCCTGGACCGCTCTGACGGGGAAGGCACAGAGAGCAGGCGCAGCTTTTCCTTCCGCGCTTTTGTGTAACACCCGAGGGCTGGAACCTCGCGCAGCGCGGGGCGCGCTCCATATAGAACAGCCGGGAGCCTGAGCAGCGCAGACGGAGAAAGCAGCGTCAGCCCCTTCCGGCAGCGCCAGCCCGCCCCCGCAGGGCCAGCCCCTCCCCGCAGCGTCAGCCCCGCCCCCGCAGGGCCAGCCCCTCCCCGCAGCGTCAGCCCCGCCCCCGCAGGGCCAGCCCCTCCCCGCAGCGTCAGCCCCGCCCCGCAGCGTCAGCCCCTCCCAGCAGCGCAACGGAACTAGCTACCTGAATAAGAGTCCGCCTCCGGCCGCCTGTGTCAGGGCGGAAATGAGCCTCTGAAGAGACCGGCAAACAGAAGCCAAATAAACAAAGGGAACCGCTTCAGAAGGGACTGGTGCAACAGATTAAAATCCCTGAAGAAAACACCGACTTCACCGGAAGGGCCCTGGAGATATCGAGAAGTGCAAGCTGGAACGAGGAGCTATCTGAAACTGAGCCAAACCCACACTGACCGCAACAGCTCCAGAGAAATTCCTAGACATATTTTTACTTTTTTTTTTATTTTTCTGTTTTTTCTAAGTAAGGAAAAAAAAAAAATTTTTTTTTTTTTATATTTTTCTTTTTTATTTTTTCTCTTTTATTTTCCTTTAAAATTCCCTATTACTCCCCCATTACTCCTTAACTTTCATTTTCATAGATTTTTACGATTTTTTTAATTAGGGGAAAAAAAAAATTTTTTTTTTCTTTTTTTTTTTTTTCTTTTTCTTTTTTTTTCTTCTCCTTTTTCTTCTTTTTTTTTTCTTTCCTTTTTCTCTTCTATTTTCTATTTTTCTTTTTCTCTTATTTCTTTTAAAGTCCTCTAGTACTCCTCTACTACTCTTCATTTTCATCTTCACTACACTATAACCTTACAAAAAAAAAAAAAAAGAGAAGCCCTATCTTAAAACCGAAGATTATTCCCTCCCAATCTTGACTCTCTGTTTTCTACCTCAGAACACCTCTATTTCCTCTTTTCCCCTTCTCTTCCCCATCCAATTCTGTGAATCCTTGTAGGTGTCTGAGATACGAGAACACTCTGGGAACAGACAGCTGCGTAGATCTGTCTCTCTCCTCTTGAGTCCCCCTTTTTCTCCTCCTACTCATCTCTATCTCCCTCCTCCCTTTTCTCCTGTTCATGTAACTCTGTGAACCTCTCTGGGTGTCCCTAACGGGGGAGAATCTTTTCGCCATTAACCTAGAAGTTTAATTATCAGAGCTGTATAGTTGGAGAAGTCCTGAGACTACAGGAAGAATAAAACTGAAATCCAGAGGCAGGAAACTTAAGCCCAAAACCTGAGAACACCAGAAAACTCCTGACTACATGGAACTTTAAGTGATAAGTGACCGTCCAAAAGCCTCCATACCTACACTGAAACCAACCACCACCCAAGAGCCAATAAGTTTTAGAGCAAGACATACCACGCAAATTCTCCAGCAACACAGGAACATAGCCCTGAATGTCAACATACAGGCTACCCAAGGTCACACCTAACACATAGACCCAACTCAAAACTCATTACTGGGCACTCCATTGCTCTCCAAAGAGAAGAAATCAAGTTCCACGCACCAGTACATTGACGCAAGCTTCCCTAACCAGGAAACCTTGACAAGCCAAACGTCCAACCCCACCCACTGGGTAAATCCTCCACAATAAAAAGGAACCACAGACCTCCAGAATACAGAAAGTCCACTCCAGACACAGCAATCTAAACAAGATGAAAAGGCAAAGAAATACCCAACAGGTAAAGGAACAAGAAAAATGCCCACCAAGTCAAACAAAAGAGGAGGAGATAGGGAATCTACCTGAAAAAGAATTTAGAATAATGATAATAAAAATGATCCAAAATCTTGAAAACAAAATGGAGTTACAGATAAATAGCCTGGAGACAAAGATTGAAAAGATACAAGAAATGTTTAATAAAGACCTAGAAGAAATAAAAAAGAGTCAATTAAAAATGAATAATGCAATGAATGAGATCAAAAACACTTTGGAGGGAACCAAGAGTAGAATAACGGAAGCAGAAGATAGGATAAGTGAGATAGAAGATAAAATGGTGGAAATAAATGAAGCAGAGAGGAAAAAAGAAAAAAGGATCAAAAGAAATGAGGACAACCTCAGGGACCTCTGGGACAATGTGAAACGCCCCAACATTCGAATCATAGGAGTCCCAGAAGAAGAAGACAAAAAGAAAGGCCATGAGAAAATACTCGAGGAGATAATAGCTGAAAACTTCCCTAAAATGGGGAAGGAAATAGCCACCCAAGTCCAAGAAACCCAGAGAGACCCAAACAGGATAAACCCAAGGCGAAACACCCCAAGACACATATTAATCAAACTAACAAAGATCAAACACAAAGAACAAATATTAAAAGCAGCAAGGGAAAAACAACAAATAACACACAAAGGGATTCCCATAAGGATAACAGCTGACCTATCAATAGAAACCCTCCAGGCCAGAAGGGAATGGCAGGACGTCCAAAGTAATGAAGAGAGAATAACCTACAACCTAGATTACTGTATCCGCCAAGGATCTCATTCAGATATGAAGGAGAACTCAAAAGCTTTACAGATAAGCAAAAAGCTGAGAGAATTCAGCACACCAAACCAGCTCTTCAACAAATGCTAAAGGATCTTCTCTAGACAGGAAATGCAGAAAGGTTGTATAAACGTGAACCCAAAACAACAAAGTAAATGGCAACGGGACCACACCTATCAATAATTACCTTAAATGTAAATGGGTTGAATGCCCCAACCAAAAGACAAAGATTGGCTGAATGGATACAAAAACAAGACCCCCATATATGCTGTCTACAAGAGACCCACCTCAAAACAAGAGACACATACAGACTAAAAGTGAAGGGCTGGAAAAAAAAATATTTCATGCAAATGGAGACCAAAAGAAAGCAGGAGTCGCAATACTCATATCAGATAAAATAGACTTTCAAATAAAAGCTGTGAAAAGAGACAAAGAAGGACACTACATAATGATCAAAGGATCAATCCAAGAAGAAGATATAACAATTATAAATATATATGCACCCAACATAGGAGCACCGCAATATGTACGGCAAACTAACGAGTATGAAAGAGGAAATTAATAGGTAACACAATAATAGTGGGAGACTTTAATACCCACTCACAACTATGGATAGATCAACTACACAGAAAATTAACAAGGAAACACAAACTTTAAATGACACAATGGACAGCTAGACCTAATTGATATCTATAGGACATTTCACCCCAAAACAATCAACTTCACCTTTTTCTCAAGTGCACACGGAACCTTCTCCAGAATAGATCACATCCTGGGCCATAAATCTGGTCTTGGAAAATTCAAAAAAATTGAAATCATTCCAGTCATCTTTTCTGACCACAGTGCAGTAAGATTAGATCTCAATTACAGGAAAAAAATTGTTAAAAATTCAAACATATGGAGGCTAAATAACACGCTTCTGAATAACCAACAAATCATAGAAGAAATCAAAAAAGAAATCAAAATATGTATAGAAATGAATGAAAATGAAAACACAACAACCCAAAACCTATGGGACACTGTAAAAGCAGTGCTAAGGGGAAAGTTCATAGCATTACAGGCTTACATCAAGAAACAAGAAAAAAGCCAAATAAATAACCTAACTCTACACCTAAAGCAAATAGAGAAGGAAGAAATGAAGAACCCCAGGGTTAGCAGAAGGAAAGAAATCTTAAAAATCAGGGCAGAAATAAATGCAAAAGAAACTAAAGAGACCATAGCAAAAATCAACAAAGCTAAAAGCTGGTTTTTTGAAAAAATAAACAAAATTGACAAACCATTAGCAAGACTCATTAAGAAGCAAAGAGAGAAGAACCAAATTAACAAAATTAGAAATGAAAATGGAGAGATCACAACAGACAACACTGAAATACAAAGGATCATAAGAGACTACTACCAGCAGGTCTATGCCAATAAAATGGACAACTTGGATGAAATGGACAAATTCTTAGAAAAGTATAACTTCCCAAAACTGAACCAGGAAGAAATAGAAGATCTTAACAGACCCATCACAGGCAAGGAAATCGAAAGTGTAATCAAAAATCTTCCAGCAAACAAAAGCCCAGGACCAGATGGCTTCACAGCTGAATTCTACCAAAAATTTAGAGAAGAGCTAACACCTATCTTACTCAAACTCTTCCAGAAAATTGCAGATGAAGGTAAGCTTCCAAACTCATTCTATGAGGCCACCATCACCCTAATACCAAAACCAGACAAAGATGCCACAAAAAAAGAAAACTACAGGCCAATATCACTGATGAAAAAAAAAAAAAAAATCCTTAACAAAATTCTAGCAAACAGAATCCAACAACATATTAAAAAAATCATACACCACGACCAAGTGGGCTTTATCCCAGGAATGCAAGGATTCTTCAATATCCGCAAATCAATCAACGTAATACACCACATTAACAAATTGAAAGATAAAAACCATCTGATTATCTCAATAGATGCAGAGAAAGCCTTTGACAAAATTCAACACTCATTTATGATTAAAACTCTCCAAAAAGCAGGAATAGAAGGAACATACCTCAACATTATAAAAGCCATATATGACAAACCCACAGCAAGCATCACCCTCAATGGTGAAAAATTGAAAGCATTCCCCCTGAAATCAGGAACAAGACAAGGGTGCCCACTGTCACCACTACTGTTCAACATAGTGTTGGAAGTTTTGGCCACAGCAATCAGAGCAGAAAAAGAAGTAAAAGGAATCCAGATAGGAAAGAAGAAGTGAAACTCTCACTGTTTGCAGATGACATGATCCTCTACATAGAAAACCCTAAAGACTCTTCCAGAAAATTACTAGAGCTAATCAATGAATATGGTAAAGTTGCAGGATATAAAATTAACACACAGAAATCCCTTGCATTCCTTTATACTAACAATGAAAAAACAAGAAAGAGAAATTAAGGAAAACAATACCATTCACCATTGCAACAAAAAGAATAAATACTTAGGAGTATATCTACCTAAAGAAAACAAAAGACCTATACATAGAAAACTATAAAACACTTGATGAAAGAAAATAAACAAAGAGGACACAAACAGATGGAGAAACATACCGTGTTTCATGGAATTGCGGAAGAATCAATATTGTCAAAATGGCTATTCTACCCAAAGCAATCTATAGATTCAATGCAATCCCTACAAGCTACCAACGGTATATTTTCACAGAACTAGACCAAAAGAATTTCACAATTTGTATGGAAATACAAAAAACCTTGAATAACCAAAGTAATCTTGAGAAAGAAGAATGGAACTGGAAGAATCAACCTGCCTGACTTCAGACTATACTACAAAGCCACAGTCATCAAGACAGTATGGTACTGGCACAAAGACAGAAATATAGATCAATGGAACAGAATAGAAAGCCCAGAGATAAATCCACAAACCTATGGACACCTTATCTTTGACAAAGGAGGCAAGGATATACAATGGAAAAAAGACAACCTCTTTAACAAGTGGTGCTGGGAAAGCTGGTCAATCACTTGTAAAAGAATGAAACTAGAACACTTCTAACACCATACACAAAAATAAACTCAAAATGGATTAAAGATCTAAATGTAAGACCAGAAACTATAAAACTCCTAGAGGAGAACATAGGCAAAACACTCTCCGACATAAATCACAGCAAGATCCTCTATGACCACCTCCCAGAATATTGGAAATAAAAGCAAAAATAAACAAATGGGACCTAATGAAACTTAAAAGCTTTTGCACTACAAAGGAAACTATAAGCAAGGTGAAAAGATAGCCCTCAGAATGGGAGAAAATATAGCAAATGAAGAAACAGACAAAGGATTAATCTCAAAAATATACAAGCAACTCCTGCAGCTCAATTCCAGAAAAATAAATGACCCAATCAAAAAATGAGCCAAAGAACTAAACAGACATTTCTCCAAAGAAGACATACAGATGGCTAACAAAACACATGAAAAGATTGGCTCAACAATCACTCATTTATTAGAGAAATGCCCAAATCAAAACCACAATGAGGGTACCATTACACGCCAGTCAGGATGGGCCTGCTATCCAAAAGTTCATTACAAGCAATAAATGCTGGAGACGGTGTGAGAGAAAAGGGAACCCTCTTACACTGGTTTGGTCGGGAATGCAAACTAGTACATCCACTATGGAGAACAGTGTGGAGATTCCTTAAAAACTGGAAAAGAACTGCCATATGACCTAGCAATCCCACTCCTGGGCATACACACCGAGGAAACCAGATCTGAAAGAGACACGTGCACCCCAATGTTCATCGCAGCACTGTTTATAATAGCCAGAACATGGAAGCAACCTAGATGCCCATCAGCAGACAAATGGATAAGGAAGCTGTGGTACATATACACCATGGAATATTACTCAGCCATTAAAAAGAATTCATTTGAATCAGTTCTAATGAGATGGATGAAACTGGAGCCCATCATACAGAGTGAAGTAAGCCAGAAAGATAAAAGAACATTACAGCATACTAACACATATATATGGAATTTAGAAAGATGGTAATGATAACCCTATATGCAAAACAGAAAAAGAGACACAGAAATACAGAACAGACCTTTGAACTCTGTGGGAGAAGGTGAGGGTGGGATGTTTCAAAAGAACAGCATGTATACTATCTATGGTGAAACAGATCACCAGCCCAGGTGGGATGCATGAGACAAGTGCTCGGGCCTGGTGCACTGGGAAGACCCAGAGGAATCGGGTGGAGAGGGAGGTGGGAGGGGGGATCGGGATGGGAATAAGTGTAGATCTATGGCTGATTCATATCAATGTATGACAAAAACCCACTGAAATGTTGTGAAGTAATTAGCCTCCAACAATAAAAAAATTAAAAAAAAAAAAGATAATTAAAAGTAGCTATCCAACTGGTAAAAAAAAAAACAAACAAACAAACAAAAAAACCTGGAAATAGAAATGCCATAAAACCCATCAATGGTCAGAAAGAGAAATTAAGGAAACAGTAGTGTTTACCATCACAACAGAAAGAATAAAACACCCAGGAATGAACCTACCTAAGAAGGTAAAAGTCATATACTCAGAAAACTATAAGATACTGATGAAAGATGACACAAACTGATGGAAACATATACGATGCTCTTGGATTAGGAAAGTCAATAGTATAAAAATGCCTATACTACACAAAGCAATCTAAAGATACAATAGAATACCTAACAAGTTGCCAATGACATTTTTCACAGAAGTAGAACCAAAAATTGGCAATTCTTATGGAAAAACCTACAAACCAAGAATAGAATAGCCAAAGTAATCTTAAGAAAACAAATGATCTGGAGGAATCAAGCTCCATGACTTCATACTATACTAACAAGCTACAGTAGTCAAAACAGTATGGTACTAGAACCAAAAGAGGAAGAGAAACATAGATCAATGGAACAGGATAGAAATTCCAGAGATAAACTTATACATCTGTGGTCAACAAATCTATGTGAAGGAAGGCAAGAATATAAAAAGGAGAAAAAACAGTCTTTTTAACAAATAATACTGGGGAAACTGAACAGCTACATGTAAAAGAATAGAATACTCCCAAACACCATAAACAAATATAAATTAAAGTAGATTAAAGACCTAAATGTAAGGCCAGATACAATAAAACTCTTAAAGGAAAACATAGGCCAAACACTTTCTGACATAAATCACTGCAAGACATTATTGGACCAACTTCCTAATTAAAACAAAAGCAAAACAAAGGGACCTAATTAAATTTAAAAGTGTTTGCACAGCAAAGGAAACCATACACAAAACAAAAGACAACCCACAGAATGTGTGAAAATATTTGCAACTGAAATGACTGACAAGGTTTTAATCTCCTAAGTACAGAAATAGCTTGTGTTGCTCAATAACAACACAAAACAACAACCTAATAAAAAATAAGCAGTAGTTCTAAATATGCATTTCTCTAAAGAATGCATACATATTGCCAAAAAGTGCATGAATAGATGCTCAACATCACTAACTATTAGAGAAATACAAATGAAAACTACAATAAGATATCACTTCACATCAATCAGAATGGCCATCATCAAAAAGTCTACAAACAGTAAATGCTGAAGACTGTATGGAGAAAAGAAAACTCTTCTACACTCTTGTGGAGAATGTAAGTTTGTATAGCTATGGAGAACAGTATGGAAGTTTCTTAAAAAACTAAAAATAGAACTAACATATGATCCAGAAATTCTACTCCTCAGCATATATCTGGAGAAAGCCACAATTCAAAAAGATATGTGCACCCCAGAGTTCATTGCAGCACTATATATAATATCCAGGGCATGGAAGGCACCTAAAAGTCCATCAGCAGATGAATGGATAAAGATTTGGTACATATATACAATGGATATTGCTCACCTGTAAAACAAGAACAGAATAATGCCATTTGCAGGAACATAGATGCACCTAGACATTGTCATACTGAGTGAAGTAAGTTAAACAGAGAAAGGCAAATATTGGATGATATTGCTTGTATGTGGAATCTAAAAAATGTTACAATTTGACTTATTTACAAAACAGAATTAGAGTCACAGTATGTAGAAAACAATCTATGGTTAGCAGGGGGAGGAGATGAGGGATAAATTTGGATTGGTATTGACATATTCACACTTCTAATTATAAAATGACCTACTGAATCACACAGGAAATTCTACTCAATACTGTGTAATCAGTATGGGGATAAAATATTTATAAAAAAGAATGAATATTTGTATATGTTTAACCAATTATCTTTATAGTACAGCAAAAAGGAACACAACATTGTAAATCAAGTGTACTTCCAGTAAATACTGGAAGCTAGAAGACAATAGAATATTTTGAGGAAACGCTATTTCTATTCCAGCATTCTATACCCAGGCAAACTGTTAATCAAATGTGAGAATAGTATAAACGCATTTTTTAACATAAAGAATCTCAAAAATTATCTAACTTGCATTTTTTCTTTCAACGGGATAATATCATCTATGTAAACCTAAGGAAGACGCTAAGAAAGAGGAAAAGGATGAGAAATTGGACAGAGGGAAGTTGGAATCAAATGCAGAAGAAAGAGAAAGTCAATTCCCAGCACAGCAGCTTTAAGAAAAAAGGTAGTCATGCATGGGTTTAGAGAGCAAGTAAATCCAGGTGGTAGCAGGAATAAGGGTTGTCCCAAAAGGATCTCTCTTTCTCTCGAAAATATGGTAACCAATGTATTACCTGATTGCATCAAAAGAATTTTAATGTCATTGGTAGATAGTTTAGAGATGATTATTGACACGTACATATAAGAGTAAACAAACAAAAATATGAAACTGACAACCTTAGTGTCTGAGAACAACCTCTTAGTCACAAACTGGAATTTGAATGAGCTTCTTGAGTTTCTGGAATCAACCAGTACTCCCTCTGAGCTCCAGTTCTTTTCCCTCCATTTTAAACTGCTATTACCAGATGTCTTCAGGCAAAAATGATACCACATACTCCATAATAATGATGTCTGAGGGGGTGATTCATTCAATTTATTATAGAATATAATTAAGATACAGAACATACCTATTTATTAACTACTGTATTAAAATCCCTGGGTTCTCAAACAAGATACGATCCAGGCTTAGAAGCTTTGCATTACTTTTCTAAACCAGTAATGAACTCCATCATTGACCTGTATTACTTTATTAAAAAAAAAAACTGTTTGCAGTGGTAAAATGAAGATATTTGACAAGATAAATATCTTTCCTTCTAGATTCATGGTATGTTTCTCCATTAATTTTTCTACTTTGTATTCCTCAGTTGTTTTTTTTTTTTTTTTGCTTCATAAATATTTTATATATTTCATTCTGCATAAATATAATTTTCTCATTTGTTATAGATGGACACTGACATATATTACATTGTACTGGTAATTACTGGCACTGAGTTGTGTGATCATCATCACTGTCTAATTTTAGCACATTTTGTCACCCTGAAAGGAAACCTCATATCCATTAGGATTCTTTTCCCATTCCCTCCACCAGCCCTAAGCATAATCTATTCTACTAACTGTCTCTAAGTGTTTGCCTGTTCCAGACATTTCATATAAATTGAATCATAATATATGTGATATTTTGTGACAGGCTTATTTCGGGGTTCATCTATGTTGTTTCACGTAAAAGTACACTCCATTATCTGCTGAATCTCATTTGCTGCTTGCATGTACCACATATTTTATGCATGCATCATTTGACAAATATTTGGGTTACTTTTACTTTTTGAATATTATTAGTATTGCTGCTTTGAAAATGTGTGTACAAATTCTTATATGGATATATATTTTCAGTTCTCTTAGGCTATATAATTAAGAATGAAGTTATTGGGCCACGTGGCACTGTAGATCTAACATTTTGATGATTTGCCAAACTGTTTTCCAATGTTGCTGCAAAGTTTTAAATTTCCATTAGGGAAGTATGAGGGTTGCAACTTTTCCATATCCTTGTCAACCCTTGTTACTGATGTCTTTTTTGTTATAGTCACCCTAATGAGTATGAAGTGGTATATTATTGTGGTTTTTTATTTGCATTCCCCTAATGACTAATGATGTTGAGCATATTTTCATGGGGTTATAAGTCATTTACTTATATCTTATTTCTAGATATATCTATTCAAATTCTGTGTTCATTTTTTAAATTGGATTCTTTGGTATTTTATTGTTGAGTTATGAGAGTTCTTTATATATCCTGAAGTATTGTTGTTTAGTCACTAAGCCATGTCCAACTCTTTTTGTGACCCCATGGACAGAAAATAGCCTACCAGACTTCTTTGTCCATGAGATTTCCCAGGCAAGAATATTGTAGTGGGTTGTCATTTCCTTCTCCAGGGGATCTTGCTGACCCAGGGAAGTCTCTTGCATTCGCAGGTGGATTCTTTGCCACTGAGCTAGCAGCAAAGCCCCCATATCCTAAATACTACTCTCTTTTTAGATGTATGATTTGCAAATATTTTCTCCCATTTTATTGGTTGTATTTTCATTCTGTGATAGTATCCTTTGACTTGCATATTTTTAGTTTGATAAAGTCCAGCTTATTTTTTCTCTGTCACTTTTGTTTTTAGTGCCATATTAAAGAAAGTACTGCCTAACCCAAAGTCATGAAGATTTACTTATAAGAACTTTATCATATTAACCATTATCTTTACATCTATGATACATTTTATGTAAATTTTCGAGTATGGTGGGAGGAAAGGTTTAAGTGTCATTCTTTTGCATGTAAATATATAATTGTGACAGTACAATTTGTTGAAGAGACTCTTCTTTCCACATTGGACAGTCTTGTGACCTTTGTTAAAAATCAATTGGCCACAAATATAAAGGCTTGTTTCTGAACTCTCAGTTATATTTCATTAATCTCTGTGACTATCATTATGACACTATCACACCTCCTTCTGAAGACTTAATGTCAAATTTAAAGCTGTAAAAGGTGTGTCCTTCAATTTTATCCTTCTTTGTCAACACTGTTTTGGCTATTTTGGGTCCATATGAATTTTAGAAGTAGCTTATCAACTTGGGAGGTTTTAACAGAAATTTCACTGAATATGCAGGTTAAATTATATATTATTGCCATTTTAGTTATATTGTCTTTCTGGTCCATGATATGAAATATCTTTACATTTATTGAGTTTCCCCCCAATTTTTTGTAGTCTTTAATATAGTATTCTTTCACATCATTGCAAAATGTATTCCCAAATATTTCTTTTTATGTTATTTTAAGTAGAATTGCTTTCTTTATTTGGTTTTAAGTATTTTAATAGATAATATAATTGATTTTGTTTATCTTGTATTCTACAAACTTAATAAAATTCTTATTATTTCTAAAATTTATAGTTGCTTTCTTAGAATTTTCTATAAACAAATCTAAGTCATCTGTGAATAGAGAGGTTTTACTCTTCCTTTCCAATCTACCTTTTATTTTTCAGGTGAAAGAATTTTATGTCACAGTTGTCTTTAAAACCACAAAGACACTATGTTCTTCATATAAAATACATTAGTACTGATAACTATGCTTTCTTAAAAATGATTATAGAGAACTTTTTAAAGAAAAATGAACTCCAATATATAGTTTCTGTGAAGTTGCTTGGGGAAAACTTACATCTGAACTGATTCCTAAAACATACCATTCCATTCCACCATTTTGCATCTTTTGTTTCAAAGTATAGAATATCATCATCAGTATATGCTCCTGCATTCTTACATGTATGATAATGAATATATCAGTTCAGTTCAGTTCACAGTCTTAAGAGTCTTCTCCAATACCTCAGTTAAAAAGCATCAATTTTACAGCTCTCAGCTTTCTTTATGGTCCAACTCTCACATCCATACATGACTACTGGAAAAATCATAGCTTTGACTACATGGACCTTTGTTGGCAAAGTAATGTCTCTGTTTTTTAATATGCTATCTAGGTTGGTCATAGCTTTTCTTCCAAGGAGCAAGCATCTTTTAATTTCATGGTTGCAGTCACCATCTGCAGTGATTTTGGAGCCCAAGAAAATAAAGTCTGTCACAGTTTCTGTTTCTCCATCTGTTTGCTATAATGTGATGGGACCAGATGCCATGATCTTCATTTTCTGAATGTTTAGTTAGTCTAATACGTATATAGACTGATTTATTATTTAATGTTCCATTGGTTCATCAGCCTTTTCTGTAGGTTCATCAGCAGGTTGAGTAGGTTGTATCTTTCTCTGCAGTCTGTCTTCAAGATCTTCCATGATTGGAGACACATCATCATCATCACATACCAGAAATTCCAAGTCTTTACCAACAATTCCATTGAAAACATTTTCTGTAGTTAGATACTGTTCTGCAGGAAGTGTCTCTCAGAAGGCATGCAGACCATGTTTACCCAGTTCATTCAAATTGCACTCCAAAAACTTTGACATATATCTCTCCAAGTAAGTACAAGCTGGTTGAGAATGGACTCCAATGGACATAGCCCTGCAGTCAAAATAGTTAGCAGATGGACAAATTTGGAAAATGTGAGGCTCTGTATTACAATCAGCAATGAGCAGTCCAACATCATATGGTCTCCAGCCATATCACTGCAATGGTATCTGGGTTTTGCTTCCAATTAGAGATACAAGACAAGGCACAGGAAGAGGTCTGTCAAATACAAATCTGGAATCCAAACACCCCTCGCACATAATATCACATAACATCTAGCATCAGCAGTAAGTCCTGCAACTGAAATAGCAATACTGTTATCAACAAGGAACATTTTTTTCTGATGAGCTGCAAGTTCTGATTGTGCTGTCTTCAATACAACCAACACTGCATGAGGTTTTTTATTTTTTATTTTTATTTCAGATAAAAAACCGTGGCTGAACCTTGTTTGACAGCTCAATTGCATATCCAGTTTGATGAATCCTGCCCTGAGGACTCCAATCAGTGACATCATTTTCATACTGGTTGCAAAACATGGTTACAGTGCAATCCTGGCTTTGGCCTCCTGCAAATCTGCAGATCCAGCAGCTGATTGTCTTTCTTTAATATTTCCTCATCTGAACTAACTGTCCTGACTAGAGCCTACAGTTTGATGTTCCAAAAGAGTGGTGAAAGCAGACATGTTTGTCTTGTTTCTGATTTTAAGTGGGAAACATTGTCTTTCTATACTAAATTTGATGTTAACTGTATTCCTTGGAGATTCCATTTATCAGGTTGAGGAAGTTCCCTTCTATTCATAGTTATGTGAGTGCTGTTTTATATAAAAAATATAATGGGTTTTTAAAATTATTTTTAAAAATTTATTTTTAATTGTCAGAAAATTGCTTTAAAATGTTGTGCTAGTTTCTGCCATACAAAAAAAATGAATTGGCCATAAGTATACATATGTCCCCTCCCTCTTGAAACTCCCTTCCACCCACCACCGTATCCCAGCCCTCTATGTTGTCACAAAGCACCAGGTTGAGCTCTCTGTGTTATGTAGCAACTTCCCACTAGCTATCTATTTTACATATGGTAATGTGTATGTTTCAATGTAGCTCTCTCAATTTGTTCCAACTTCTCCTTCCCAGTTGTGTCCGCATGTCTTTTCTCTATGTCTGTGTCTCTATTTCTGCCCTGCAAATAGGTTCATCATACCATTTTTTTCTAGCATATATATGCTTTAATATACAATATGTGTTTTTCTCTTTTTGACTTACTTCACTCTGTATAACAGGCTGCAGGTTCAGCCTCAATTCAGCTAACTCATCTTTTTCATTTCATGGCTAAGTCGTATTCTATTGTATATATGTATCACCACTTCTTTATACATTCATCTTTGTAAACAGTGCTTCAATGAACAAGTTGGGGTACACATGGGAACACAATTGGGGTACATGTGTATTTTAGGATTGTGGTTTTCTCAGGGTATATACCCAGTAGTGGGGTTGCTAGGTCATATGGTAGCTTTATTCCTAGTTTTTAAGGAATCTCCATACTATTCTCCATAATAGCTGTATCAGTGTATATTCCTACCGACAGTGTAAGAGGGTCCCCTTTTTGCCACATCCTTTCTAGCATTTATTGTTTGTAACTTTTTGAATTATGGCCATTCTGACTGGTGTGAAGTGATACCTTATTGTAACTTTCATTTGCATTTCTTTAATAATGAGCAATGTTGAGCATTTTTCCATGTGTTTATTGGCCATATGTATTTCTTGGAGAAATGTCTTTTTAGATCTCCCACCCATTTATTGACTGAGTTGTTTGTTTTTCTGATATTGAGCTTCATGAGTTGCATGTATATGTTGGAGATCAATCCTTTCAGTTGCTTGATTTGCAGTTATTTTCTCCTATTCTGAGGGTTTTAGTTTCATCTTGTTTATAGTTTCCTTTGCTGTGCAAAAGGTTTTAAGTTTCATTAGGTCTTAGGGTTTTTTTTGTTTGTTTGTTTTTAATTTTTGTTACTCTTGGAGCTGTGTCAAGGGGGATCTTGCTTTGAATTTTGTTAAAGAGTGTTCTGTCTGTTTTCCACTAATTTTCACAATATTGATTCTTTCAATCCAAGAACATAATATAGCTCTCCATCTGTTTGTACTGTCTTTGATTTCTTTCATCAGTTTCTTATAGTTTTATGCATGCAGGTCTTTTGTAGGTGAGTATATTTTTATTTGTAGGTAGGTTGAACTTTAGATAGGTTTCTTCCTAAGAATTTTATTATTTTTGTTGCAAAGGTAAATGGGATTTTTTTCATTATATTTTTATTTCTGATTTTTCCTTTCTAGTGTACAGGAATACAAAGGATTTATGTGTAATCATTTGGTATCCTGCAACTACACCAAATTCATTGATGAGCTCTAATAACTTTCTTGTTATATCTCTAGTTTTCTTTGTATAGTATCCTTTCTTCTGCAAACAGTGAGAGTCTTACTTCTTATTTTCTAGCCAGAATTTCCTTTATTTCTTTTTTCTTCTCTGTCATGGCTAAGACTTTCAAAACTATGTTGAATAATAATGGTGAGAGTGGGCACCCTTGACTTTTTTCCTGATCTTAGAAGAAATTTCACTTTCAGTTTTTCACCACTGAGGATGTTTGCTGTAGGTTTGTCATAAATGGCCTGTATTATGTTGAGGTAAGTTTCTTCTGTGCCCATTTTCTAAAGCATTTGTATCATAAATGTGTGTCAAATATTGTTAGATGATTTTCTGCATCTGTTGAGATAACCATATGATTTTATCTTTCAATTTGATAATACAGTGTATCACAATAATTAATTTGCATATATTGCAGAATTTTTTGCATCCCTGGGATAAATCCCACTTGATCATCATGTAGGAACCTTTTAAAGTGTTATAGGATTCAGTTTGCTAGTGTTTTGTTGAAGATTTTGGCACCTGTGTTCATGATTGATATTGGCCTGTAACTATTTTTCTGGGATATCTTTTTTCTGATTTTTGTAGCAGGAAGTTGATGGTCTCATAGAATGAGTTTGGGAGTGTTCTTCACCTGCAATTTTTTGTAAGAGTTTGAGAAGGACTGGTGTTATGTCTTCCCTAGACATTTGATAGAGCTCACCTGTGAAGCCATCTGAACCTGGTCATTCGCTTTTTGGGATCATTTTGATCGCAGTTTTTATTTCAGTGATTTTCACTGGTCTTTTCATAATTTCTATGTCTTTCTGGTTCACTCTTAGAAGGTTATCCTTTTCTAAGAATTTGCCTATTTCTTCCATGTTCTCCATTTTATTGGCATAGAGTTGTTAGTAGTAGTCTCTTATGATCTTTTTATTTCTGTTGTCGGTTGTAACTTCTTTTTCATTTTTAATTTTATTGATTTGATTATTTTGCCTTTTTTCTTAATGGGTCTGGCTGATGGTTTGTTGATTTTGTTTATCTTCTTAAATAACCTGCTTTTAGCTTTATTGATCTTTTCTATCTTCATTTTGTTTTCATTTATTTCTGCTCTGCTCTTCATGATTCATTTTCTTCTACTAATTTTGGAATTCTTGTCCTTTTACTAGCTGCTTTAGGTATAAGATTATGTTATTTGTTTAATGGATTCCTCGTTTCTTGAGGTAGACTATTATTGCTATAAATTTCTCCCTTATCACTGCTTTTGCTACATTCCATTGGTTTTGGATTATCATGCTTTCATGGTCATTTGTTTCTAGATAATTCTTAATTTCCTTCTTCAGTGAACTCTTGGTTATTTGGACACATATTGTTTAGCTTCCATGTGTTTTTTACAGTTTTTATTATTTTAGTTCATATAGCATTTTGGCTGGAAAAGATATTTGATATGACTTAAATTTTCTTAAATCTATCCAGGCTTGATTTATGATCCAAGATGTGATATATCCAGGGGACTGTTCTATGTACACTTGAGGAAAAAAGTGCATTCTACTGCTTTTGGATGGACTGTCCTGTAGTTACCAATGAAATCTATCTGGTCTGATGTGTGATTTAAGGTTTGTGTTTCCTTATTAATCTTCTGTCTTGATGATCTGCCCATTGATGTAAGTGGGATGTTTAAGACCTCTACTGTTGTTGTGCTTCTGTTGATTTCCCCTTTAACATCTGTTAACATTGTCCATATATATTGAGGTGCTCCTATGTTGGGTACACAAATATTTACATTTGTTATCTCTTCTTGAATTGAACCTTAATCATTATATAGTGTTCTTCCTTTCTTCTTATCATATTATTTATTTCAAAGTCTCTTTTGTCTGATATGAGAATTATTTTTCTGGCTTTCTTTTGATTTCCATTTGCATGGAATATCTTAAACATCCCCTCACTTTCAGTCTGATGTGTCTCTAGTTTTGAAATGGGTCTTTTGTAGACAACATACACATGTGTCTTGTTTTTGTATCCATTCAGCCAGTCTATACCTATTGTTTGGAGTATTCAATCCATTTACATCTAAACTAGTCATTTATATATATATATATATACATATACATATATATATATACATATATATATATATATATATATATATACACACACACGTTTCTATTGGCATTTTTAATTTTAGGGATTTGTTTTTGTAGGTCTTTTTCCTTCTCTTGTGTTTCCTATCTAGGAAAATCTCTTTAGCATTTGTTTTACTTCTGGTTTGATGGTGCTGAATTATTTTAATTTTTGCTTGTCTTTAAAGCTTTTTTATTTCTACATTAATTCTGAATGAGACCCTTGCTGGGTAAAATAACCTTGGTTGCAGTTGTTTGTTTGTTTTTTTTTTTTTTTTTTTTTCTTGGTTCATTACTTTAAATTTATTCTTCCACTCTCTTCTGGACTGTAGGATGTCTGCTGAAAAACATCTATTTACCTTATGATTACTTTGCATGTTACTTTTTCCTTTTCCCTTGTTTCTTTTGATATTTCTTTGTGCCTCATTCTTGTTAGTTTGATTAATATGTGTCTCAATGTGTTTCTCCTTGGGTTTATCCTGTTAAGTCTGTTTTCACTTTTTGGACTTGATTGACTATTTTCTTTCCCATGATAGGAATGTTTTGACTATAATCCCTTCTAATAACTTCTCAAAGCATTTCTCCTCTTTCTGGGGCCCCTATAATTCAAACATTAGTGTGTTTAATATTGTCTCAGAGTTCCCTAAGACTGTCCTCAGTTCTTTTCATTTTTTCCTTTATTCTGATCTTCAGCAGTGGTTTCCACCATTTTATATTCCAACTCACTTATCCATCCTTCTGCTTCAATTTTTCTGCTACTGATTTCTTCTATAATATTTTTAATCTCAATATTTGTGTTGTTCATCACTGTTTATTCTTTCTTTCTTATAGGCTCATGTTAAATGTATTAAAAGATACTTGCATTTTATCCATTCCATTTTTAGATTTTGGAACAACTTGATTTTGGAACAACTTTACTATCATTATTAAGAATTTGTTTTTAGGTATTTTGGTTATTTCTTCTTTGTTTATTTGTTCTTGTGTATTTTTATCGTGCTCCTTCATCTGCATGATATTTATGTCTCTTCATTTTGTCTAACTTACTGTATTTGAGGTCCCTTTTCTTCAGGCTGTAGTGTCATAGTTCTTGCTTTTTGTCTCTTCCTCTGGTCAGTGAGGTTGATCCAATGGCTTCTGTTGGCTTCCTGTTGGAAGGAATTTGTGCCTGCATTCTCATGGGATGAGATGGGTTTTCTTTCTTTGATGGTCATGGCTGTATGAGGTAGTGTGTTATGGGTTGTCTGTGGGCAGCCTGTCTGCTAATGACTGTATTTGTGTTCCTGTCCTGATGTTTGTTGTTTCAGTGGGGCTTCCAGGGCTGGGTGCTCTAGGCCATTGGGTGGTTCTAGGTCTTGAATTCGGGCAGAGGACCTTGTGGGAGATTTAACACTCCCTGTGGCCAGGAGTTGTCTGGGGGTCTAGCATGCTAGACTCAGCATACCCACCCCTGAGGCTCAGGTTTGTCTTCTGTTCAGGAAACCAAGACCTTGCTAACCAAGTATTAATCATGGCAATGAAAGGGAAAGTGTTAATCACTCAGTCGTGTTGACTCTTGCAACCCCATAGACTAGCCCACCAGGCTCCTCTGTCCATGGTAAGAATACTGAAATGGGTTGTCATTCATTTCTCCATGGGATATTCCCAATGCAGGGATTGAACTTGGGTCTCCTGCATTACAGGTAGATTCTTAACCTCTTAGCCACCAGGGAAGCCCTAGTCATGGCAATAATGGGAATTAAAACAAAGAAACAAAAGAAAACCCACCAATAAACAAGAAAAAAAATTGAAATCCAGACAATGGTAAAAGCAAAATCAGACAAAGTGAATCAAAAACAGGGGAACACACACACACACACACACAAGGAGCCAAAACAGATCAAAGAAAACAAAGTAGAAGAGTGACCTGATGAACAAAAGAAACCAAAATGATACTCACCAATTAAAAACAAAACTATCTAAAACACAAATCCAAACAGTGTCACCTGAGGAATAAAATAATGAAAACAAAACAAAAATGATTTAAAAAAAATAGAAAAACAAAGTGGAATACAAGCATATAGAAAAATACACACACACACACACACACGAAAAAGTGTAACAATAAAGAACCAGACAAAATCCAAATAAAACAACAAACAAAAACACAGAATAACATAAAGCCAAAGTAAAACTATATGACAAATATGTGACTAAAATATTCCCAAAAGCTTAAATAGAATAATAATAATAATAAAACAACCACAACAAAGAAACAAAGAAGGGAGAAAAAATTTAAAAAAAATCCAGAACTAACAACAGAATAGATCAAAACATAAAAATAGCAATAGATATATTCCTAGAGTCTCAACTCTCAAAACCCTTGCCCCTGCTGTGAGCCACAGCATGTCTCTGCCTTTCTGGGAGGCCCTTTAGTACTGGGGAAGGCTGTCCTCTAGACCTGCTATGGGGTCACCTCAGATTTTAATTTGGCCTTACTTCCACTTGTGCTTGCCTCTAATGTCCACGGCTCCCAGAACTAGAGCATTTTCTTTTGTGGGAACACTCACTGTCCTTTTACATATTCCTTGCAGACAGAGTCTACATAGTTGATCATGTGGATTTAATCTGCAGCTTGTACAACTGATGGAAAAGTTTTTCATTCTCTTCCTTAGTTGTTCTGCCCCTGGAGCTCAATTGTGGTTTTACACCCACTTTAGCAATTGGGTTATCCACATGGGTTTTACTCCTGAGGCTGCCCTGGAGGAGTTGGACCTGCTCCAGTGAGGTCTGGGCATGGAGGTGGCATGACTGCTTGGATCACAGGAACCTTGGCAGCACCAGGTGTGTAGGGAAGCTAGTGGCCATAGGTGCATGAGATATGACTCTGTTATGATTCTTTTCTAGTCTCAGGCAGCTGATGCTTCAAAAGACCTCACTGGATGGTCCTTCTCTATTGCTGGGCACATCAGGTGCTCAAAGGGCCACCCTCCCTGGAGTCTTTGTCTATTCCTCAGCTGCTGGCACTGGCATGTGGATAGAGACAGCCTACAATGATGGTACCACCCCTTGTGTGTGACTCAGCAATAGCACTATTCTTCTATGGCTGCCCAGCTTTCCTCCAAAGTCATTCCTTGCCATGGTTTTCCTCCCTCTCATTCCCTCAGGCCATCTCACTACAGTAAACAGCAGTCCTTGCCCTGGGATTGCTCTCCAACCCCTATTTTTTTTTTTTTTTTTTTTGGTGGCTACCTGCTCTATCATTGGTTAACTGAGGTGAGTTAAACTCTCCTACTATTACTGTCTTCTGTCAATTTAACTTTGCATTTCCTTTGGTTTATAGTTTACATTTTATGATGATATTCAACATACAAAGATATATAATATTTATATACTGATTATATATTTATTGTGGATTCTACTTTTATTATTATAAATTGTCCCTTTAATCTCCTTTGCTATTTTTTATTCTTCAATTCAAATTATTCTTTCACTAATGTCACAAGCCCAGTTGTCTCTCTCTTTTTGGGGGGAGGTGGTCGTGAGTGGTGGGGAATGCCATAGATTTTTTTTTTTTTACTTTGACCCTTTCTTATTTATTTTGTTTTAAATGTATTCTTTTAATACAATACACAATAATACATATGCTAACTTTATTTGAGAGTCATTTTGTTAGGTATATTTTTTTTCCATTTACATATTTTAATAGAATATATTTTGTATTACATCTATCATTGTAGATTTGTTTTCTATTTTTAATGGTTTCTTATTTATCTGAAGTTTTTAAACTATAGTTACTTATTTACAATATTGTGTTCAAGTATACAGCAAAGTCATATATGCATTCTTTTTCAGATTTTAATAGGTTATCTTGTGTGTTTTTATGTTTTCCTTCTAGTCATTTGGAAACTAAAATTTCTAAATAATATTCTTTTTATTTTTTATGGTATATTCATTCATAACTTTAGGTAATACACAGAAGTGTCTTTTTATTGATTTATCAACTGTAGACAATACTTATCGATCCCCCTCTATTAAAAATTAGCCTAATAGAATGTTTATACTTCTTAATTTCCTTGTTACCACTTTCATTATTATTATGTTATTTATTGTAATGACTGCATATAAGAGTTTACAGAATTAACCATTTGCTGCTTGTACTTGTTTCACTGTCTGAATGCCTGAAGAATACTTATTTTATTCTGAAATTCTATATTTTCATCAGAGTGTGAATTGATGTCTGTCTTTATTCCCATGAAATATAGTCTGCTTTTGGTCTATGAAACCAATTTTACTTTTTTCTTTTTTTTTTAGTTTGGGGAATTTATTAAGTCTTTGATTTTATTTTCCTATTTTTTTTATCATTCTCTTTTCCTGGGTACTCTACCTCAAGGACAAAAGTTTTGCTTATAGCAATTCATTGTTTATCCTCTTAAACAACTAACTTTTCCGTAATTTTGTTAATGATTCTATGTTTAACCTTGCTTTCACCAGGTTTATTTCAAGACTATTCCTTTACACCTTCACCCATATATTTTGTTTAAACATTTTCTGTTTCTAATTTTTCTTTTTCTTCTGTGATATTATTATTTTGGCTCTCAGTTTGCTTAATTTGCTCTGGAATCTTCATTTCATCATATTCAGTTATTTTTATCATCTAGTCTTTGATATCTTATCTCATTGAATTAGTATTCAATGTAATTACTTCTTTTGGTTTGAAATACTGATAGTATTTTTCTTTCAGTATTTGCACAATATTTTCTCCAAGAGTGGATTATTCATATCATCTTGAAGTACCTCTCCTTCCTTCTTTCTTTTATTCCTTGAATGGCTGCAGTAAAGTATTTTTGCATATCTGCCAAAATATTTGTTTGGATTGTTCACATATTCAAAGTGGATGATCTAACCAAAATCTTATATTTGTTCAGTTACAATATGAGTGAATTCTTGACTTCTACCCCACTTTATCTGAGTCTGCTTTTCTTCAGAACTTTCATTCAATGACTGGGTATTGCTAATTTCATTTGCTTTTCTGTGACCTAATAGTTTAAGTAGGGTGGAAAAGCTTTGCTGGGATTGTGAACAATTTTGATTCAAGAAACTGGACTCTGTTTACCCTTTTGTAATTTTGGTATATGTCCCCCATACCTGAGTTCACTCTACCTGGGCTACAGTGTATTGTATTCCTATATACAGAGGGTGCCACTTCACTCTGGATGAATTTATAATCCAGGGTGGAGCATTGGGGACTTTGTTTCCAACAGATGTAATGAGTCCTGCTGTTTATTTTCTCCACCTCACCCTCACTACCTAACAACCATGTTCACTATCCTTCCCAAAAATGATGGAAAAGATAAGTGAAACCCATGGGTTTTGCCTAGGCATTATTAGATCAGGGGGCGGTTAATTGTCATCCTCTCTATGAATCCTCTCCTTGGCCTGTCCATTCCTGTAAGCAATCTTGTCCTAATTATTTTATCTTTTCCCTTCTGATCTTCTAAATCCTCAGATATTGCTGGGATTAATCATCTCTTAGTGATTATGATCATTCTATTTTCCATCCTTATCTTTATTTCCAGTTAGGCAAAATGAAAATGGTAGGGCTCTGCTGATATATTGAGATAGAGGGAAACAAAAGATAGTTGTCCATTCTCAAGGGATTTGAAGTATAAGTATACCTACACAAACTCCATTGCTGTTTCACATCCAGATTGAGGTTTATTATTAATTTTCAAGGTATTGTTCACTTATCTTCTCTCTCTCCATCAAAAGTTTTAAGGAGGCTATTAGGTCTGCCTTTCTCTAGAACTGTTTCTTCAAAGATTATGCTATTAGATTGTGACTCTTTTCATATTTGTTCTACTCCTTTTATTTTTTTTTTTTCATGTTTAAAGTCTTTATTGAATTTGTTATAATATTTTTTTTTAATTTTTTTATTAGTTGGAGGCTAATTACTTCACAACATTTCAGTGGGTTTTGTCATACATTGATATGAATCAGCCATAGATTTACACTTATTCCCCATCCCGATCCCCCCTCCCACCTCCCTCTCCACCCGATTCCTCTGGGTCTTCCCAGTGCACCAGGCCGGAGCACTTGTCTCATGCATCCCACCTGGGCTGGTGATCTGTTTCACCATAGATAGTATACATGCTGTTCTTTTGAAACATCCAACCCTCACCTTCTCCCACAGAGTTCAA
>NC_057419.1:60897859-60926130 GCF_019320065.1 Cervus canadensis
TTCCACTGTTTCTCCATCTATTTCCCATGAAGTGATGGGACCAGATGCCATGATCTTAGGTTTCTGAATGTTGAGCTCTAAGCCAACTTTTTCACTCTCTCCTCTTTCACTTTCATCAAGAGGCTTTTTAGTTCCTCTTCACTTTCTGCCATAAGGGTGGTGTCATCTGCATATCTGAGGTTATTGATATTTCTCCCGGCAATCTCCATTCTAGCCTGTACTTCTTCCAGCCCAGCGTTTTTCATGATATACTCTGCATATAAGTTGGCATTACTAATTCATTGGCACTTTTCAATTACGTTGTTGAAAGCTACTACTACATTTGAAATGTAGTATTTGTGTCCCAATCAAACTGATATATTATAGCCAAGGTGTTCTTGTCAGTTTTTCATGTAAGGCCGGCAGGCTTTATGTCATTAAAAGTATATTCCAATGGTCAAAGTGCTGAAGTTTCATTTAAAAATTGTATTTTCTTGGAGGTTCACTGCCCCTAAAAAGGACTCCCCAATAACTCATAATTAAGCACCTTACTGCACACAATACTCTAGCAATACCACTCATGTACTCACACACTCCAGCCCTAATGCTGAGACTGAGATACTAGTTAACCCAATTTTAAACTGAGCCACCCTACAGAAAGCAAAAGCTGAGAGACTATAGTCTTGGTGGTTTGGTCTAGGTCTAAGCTGAGGAAGAAAATCATCTGTATTATGAACTCCTACTGGAATAAGCTAAATTTGGAGGGTGGAAAGGGAAGATTGGAGAGACTAAGGACTTAAATCTTGCCTTTTGGAGATGTCATAAACCAGATTGTGTGGTAGTAGATAACTGCTTAGCTAGGGAGCATGTAGAAGCATTGCTTGGTAGTCATTGAAAGAAAACTTGGAAGGATGTGTACAATAACAAGACACTTGAATTTAATATTTTAATAATGGAGCAGTACTGAGTTATGGCAATAGCCAGGGTGGCTGAGGGGAGATGGGGGACAAAAATACTGCATATGAAAAAATCAAAGGACCTGAAATCCTAGATGCTAGCTGGGTCATCTCTCAGAACCCTGAAGTTATTCAGGGCAATGGCAGGGAAGAAGACAGTGAGTCAGGTACCAATGTGTGTAAACATAATGAAGCTTGATCAGGATGTTAGGAAGTGATAGCAAATAAAAGAGGTAAAAGTCAACACACTCAGATTACATGAATCTCAAGCTGAGAAGTTTTTTGTTGTTGTTGTTGTTGTTTGTTTTTATTTAGTTTATTTCCCATAGAGATGGAAGGGGGAAATGAATGTACTAGCTCAATAAAAAATAGCTTTCCTGCTGAGCTCATCCCCAATGTTTTAGGGATAAAGCCCTACAAATTATATCTTGCCAGTCCATGTTTCCTTTCATCTCCAGTCATCCCTATCCATACTCACTACTGGCTCTCTTATACCCATCCCAACACATATCAGAGGATTGGTCATTCTGGGAAACTCCTGTTTGCATCCTCACAGAAAGTAGGAAACAGAACATTTCTCATACTTACATTTAGGAATATGCAGTCTGGGCCTGGGGCAAACAAAAAAAAAAAACAACAACAACAACAACTAGAAACCTACCCTGGATGCTAGAAATTTGAAGAGTCCCAGCTCTGTGTAAATACTTGGGAATGTCTGGTGCCATCAGAATCAGTGTCAAAAAATTAGAGGTGCCCTTCTAATTTCACTCTTACTCTCATATCCACTAAGAAAGCAAACTTAAAGTTAGTAACAAATATAACTATAAGGTGGCTTGACTGGGCAAGGTCTACTCCTAACCACCCCCATCTACAGGGCTTTGGTTGAGAGATGTTCACATGGAAAGTATTAACACAAAATAAAAATGACTGCAAAAAGGAGATGAAAGCCATGACTGGCTTAACTTCAGAGTGAAACTTCCATAACCTTGTTTCAAGCTGCAGCTGGCAATGAAATTAAAAAAAAAAAAAAAAAAAACAACCAAGAATATAATTCAACTATTTGCTACACTTGAAGCCCCTGTGCTCTGTATTGTACTATACACTGTGAATGACAAATAAGGAATAAGTATCTATCCTTGATTATAAGGAGGCATAGAGAAGACAGACATTATACAAGTTAGTCAAAGGTAGAAATTGATAAGTGCTATAATGAAAGAGGTACAAATAAGTTACTATGTGAGCACTGAATGGGGAGGGTTGGCTTCTAGCTAGAGGAATCCAAAAAGAATAAATAGAGAAGATGGTTTTTGACTTGAGCAGGGGAGAAATAGTTTATTTTCCATATAAATAGATTAGTTTAGGGATCAGCATGGATAAATGCATTGAGTCAAGACAATACAGAATACAGGTTTATAGTGATGCAAGTAAGAAAAGATGAGAATAAAAAATAATGCTAATAATTGATATTGAGGATCACTTACTAGGGCTTCCCTGGTAGCTCAGCTTGTGAAGAATCCACCTGTGATGCAGGAGACCCTGGTTCAATTCCTGGGTTGGGAAGATCCCCTGGAGAAGGGATAGGCTACCTACTCCAGTTTTCTTGGACTTCCTTGGTGGCTCAGCTAGTAAAGAATCTGCCTGCAATGTGGGAGACCTGGGTTTGATCCCTTGGTTGTGAAGATCCCTTGGAGAAGGAATGGCTTACCCACAGAAGTATTCTGGCCTGAAGAATTCCATGGACTGTATAGTCCTTGAGGTCGCAAAGAGTCTGACAGGACTGAGTGACTTTCACTTTCACTTTACTATATGCCAGGCACAGTGCTGAGAGTTTAATATGTATTAATTTATGTAATCCTCACAAAACCTTATAAGTTAATATCATCATTTCCACTTGACAGTTCAGAAAAGTCTAGGGAAGTTACTTGTTCAAGAGCCCATGGCCAGTGAGTGGTAGAACTAAAATTCAAACCCATGAAATTTGTATCCAGACAGAACCAATGTTCACAGCCTCTATATTACATTACTTTTCCACAATTGCTTTAAGAAGTTCATGAGGGACCATGAATGCCAGGATAAGGATTTAAGGCTCTATCTTGATGTCCTTTGTCTGATTTCTGACTCTAGAACTCACTAGCTGAGTGACCTTGGCAAGTTCCTTAATTTGTCTGTACTATCGTTTCTAAATTTTTTAAGTATATATAAAATATTGTGACATAAGGAACAATACATTGGCCTACAAAGGATACTCAGTAAATTTATGTCATAATTTATAGACGTATTAGTGCAAAATGGGGATATTCCAGGTAGAAGGAATAAATGGAAGTTTTCTGGTATTGGTAGAGTATAAGCTATGATGATGTACGGTGATAAAGCTGGGAACTGAATTTAAGGATCAGCTAATGAAAGACTGAATATGACTCTGAATCTTTTGACTTTTATTCTACAAGTAACAAGTGATCTATTAAGCTGAATGAATTTTAAAAGGACATGTATAAAAGATGGAAGGAAAAACACATAAATGACATCCAACAATTACTTTCTTTAGATTTAGGTTGGTGCAAACGTAATTATGGTTTTGCACTATTGAAATTTCTGCTTTGTATTAGAATACATTCCTAAATAAACATGATTATGTTACACATCACTTTAACGCACATTTTTCTATTTTTTCTAATGACTTATTATTTTTTGTCTTTTTATTTATTTTAGACTATGGAAATTATGTTATACAACAAGCAAATTCAAGTGATTTTCTTATTTGAGTTCAAAATGGATCTTAAAGCAGTGGAGACTACTGGAAAAAATCAACAATGCATTTCGCCCAGGAACTGCTAATGAACATACAGTGAGGTGGTGGTTCAAGAAGTTTTACAAAGGAGATGAGAACCTAGAAAATGAGCAGTGTAGTGGCCAGCCATCAGAAGTTGGCAACAACCAATTGAGACCCATCATCAAAGCTGACCCTTTTACAACTACATGAGAAGTTGCTGAAGAACTCAACATCCATCAATCTATGGTTGTTCAGTTTTTGAAGCAAACTGAAAAGGTGAAATATCTCAATAAGTGGGTGCCTCCTTAGCTGACAGCAAAAAAAAATCATTGCTTTGAAGTGTCATCTTCTCTTATTCTACACAACAACAATGAATCATTTCTCAATTGGATTGTGATGTACAACAAAAAGTGGATTTTATATGACAACTGGCAATGACCAGCTTAGTGGTTGGACTAAGAAGAAGCTCCAAAGCACTTCCCAAAGTCATACTTGTACCAAAAAGTGGTCATGGTCACAATTTGGTGGTCTGCTGCCCATCTGATCCACTATAACTTTCTGAATCCTGATGAAGCCATTACAAATGAGAAGTATGTTCAGCAAATCAATGAGATGCACTGAAAACTGTGATGCCTGAAGCTGGTGTTGCTCAACAAAAAGGGCCCAATTCTTTTCCATGGTGCTTGACCACATGTTGTACAACCAATGCTTCAAAAGTTGAAAAAAATTGGGCTACCAAGTTCTGGCTCATCCACCATATTTACTAACCTCTTGCCAACTAACTACCATTTCTTCATGCATCTCAACAACTTTTTTCAGGGAAAATGCTTCCTCAACTAGAAGGAGACAGAAAATGCTTTCCAAGTGTTTGTCAAATCCCAAAGCCCAGATTTATATACTATAGGAATAAACAAGTTTATTGGCAAACATATGTTGATTATAGCAGTTCTTATTTTAATTAATAAAGATGCATTTGAACCTAGTTATAATGATTTAAAATTCACAATCCAAAATTGCAATTACATTTGCACCAACCTAATATCTTGTTTTGACCTACATGCTGTTAGACATTATAGAGATGAAGCCCCCAAATTCTAACGAGTAGGTGTGAAAAGATGGGAACCCAGTACTAGTTTGCCAAAACCGAATGATGTGGTAGAAATGGTACAACCACTTTGGAAAACAGTTTGCCAGTTTTTTTTTTTTTTTAAGTTTAAAATGCACTTATCATATGGCTCACCACTAGGTATTTAACCTAGAGAATTAAAAACTTAAGTTCACCCCCCAAATCTGTGCATACATGTTTATATAATTCCTAATCAAAATTTCCAAATACTGGAAACCACTCAAATACTCACCAACAGTTGAATGGATGGACAAGTTGTGATATATCCATACCATGGGACACTACTCAGGACTAAAACAGAACCAACTTCTGATACATATGGCAACATGGATGAATTTGCAAATACATTATGCTAAGTAAAAAAAAAAGCCAGATACAAAAGACTATGTACTGTATATTTTAGTTTATGTAATAGTTAAGTAAAAGCAAAACTAGGAACAAAGAACAGAACAGTGGTTGCCAGGGGTTAGGTGTGGGAAAATGCATAACTATGATGAAGCAGTATAAAGGCATAATTTGGGGTCATTGAAACTTTATCCTGATTTGTAGTGTAGTGATTTAGTGATGAATCTGTGCATGTTTGGAGCTCACAGAACTGTATATTCTTCAAAAGTAAATTTTTAAAAGGGTAAAGCTCAATATTTCACTGTGGAAAATGTTGCAACTCTGGCAAGATTTTCCATTTTCAGAAATCTATGCAAATAATACAAATAAAATTTCCTATGACAGTTGCTTGAAGTTATATAATATTAATCTCATTTTATCTCTCAACAGAGTTACTAGACTGATAGAACGGAGGTAGATGTTGATTACACCTACTGAAATCAAATAATTCAAAGTTGTAACATCATTGTGAATTGCTGGATGAGTTTGTGCCTGAAAATCTGATCTTTATGGGGGCTAATTAATATGAAGGTCTGTACTAGATTCCCACAGGGTTCTATCTTCAACTGTATCAATAATTTAAACGAAGACGTTGGTTGTTCATATTCATGGATGATAGTAAGCTGAATGGGATAATTAATCAGGATTTTAAATAACTGTACATATATTTTTTTCAGGTTGGAGCAAAGTGACATTTAGTAGAAAATATTAAATCTCTGTATAAGTATGTGGTTGACCATACAGGAGTGAGATAGACTATACAACCTAGACTTTAAGGAGGATTCTGTGATGGGCATCTCAGTGTCAGATAGTATTCAGACCCTATGTCTCTACTGGACAGACTCTCACTTAGTGTATATGTCAATAACTGTGTTCAGGAGATAGTGAAGAGATTGTGGAGGGACTTGGAACCAAGGTCGCATATGGGACAGCTGAAGGACATAGGGATGTTCTACCTGGAGCAGATTTAGAAAGACAGGGATTCAGACTTTTGAAGGGTTCTCACAGGGCAGAAGGAACAGACCAGTTCTGAGAAACCCAGGTGTCCATTTCAGAGAAAGAAGAAATTTCATATTATTATAAAAAAGGACTTTGAGCCAGTCTATAGTGTCCCTGTATAGAGTGAGATGCTTCAAAGAGTAGTAAATTTCTTGCCAATAGAGCTGTGCAAAGAGAAGGTACTTTAATATTAATGTGAGATCAGATTTCTATATTGGATTGAATGATGGTTTTCAAACTTGAGGGTGTGGTCCACTAGTATCACCTGGGAAGCTAGTATAGATTCAGATTCTTTCACACTAGATTCCAATTCAAGAGGTCTTGTATGGGGCCTGAGAATGTGCATCTCGAACAAATGTCCCTAAATTACTCCAATCCCACTTTAGGCAATAGCTTACTAAGGATTCGCTGATGCCAGCATTGAGAAGGGGACTGGACTGGTAATCAGATAGGCTGAGCTCTTTTCCTGCCTCAAACCACATACTATTTTTTACAAGTCCCTTCCTGTTTGGAGCCCCAAGTTTGTACTATGGTAAATATTCTCCCCACTCCTTCTTTTTAAATCAGTGGTACTCAACCTTTCTTCAAAACAAAACTTACATAAAACCCCAATATTTGAAGCAAACACTGAACAACTTTGGGTTGTGTGTGTGTTTGTGGAGGAATGTCTTGTCCACTCTTCATGCCCCACCCCAAACCCCAGAAGACCCTCTATGGATTCATTACAGTAATTTAGGGACATTTGTTTGAGATGCACATTTGAAAATTATTGTTCTGGGATATTCCCAATACCCAGGTTCTAATGGCCAAGGGACTTTGGGTCCTGTGATCCTCATGCTTGAGTGCCTGTACCTGTTTCTGACCTGGTACCTGCGTGCATCTCTACCTTCTCCCTCCATCCTGCATTTATAGCAAGCACTGTGGCCCCACTGGAGTTCTGAGAAAGGTTCTCTCATCTCTCTCTTGCCAAGCTATCATACCTTTGCTCCTCTTCGGCAGCCTCCCTAGAGCTGCTGCCTGTTTCATTCTCCAACCTCTAGTTCCCAGTGTTCTCCTGTCTCAGACAGCTTGTGTGGAGCTGGGGGAAGGGTATGGCCTGGAAACAACTTCAAACAAGACATTGGAAAGCATTGCCCAAATCTCCTGATCTAGATTTAATTTTCCCAAATTTTCTCTCAAGTCTGTCCTATCACTCTACTGCTTCAAATGGCTTCCCATGTAGTACAGACCAAAAGACCTAGTGATAAATTGCTGTTCATTTCTCCAGCCTTATCTCCAGCTTCCTCTGGGTCATCAGATTTTGTTGCTGTCTGGTGATTGGTTGTACAAATGTTGAATACATTCAACACTCAGAGAATCCAGGAAAGAATCCTTTGTTCCTTACAATTGTCTTACTGAGCCTGGGTGATAAAATAATTGTTGAAGACCATTGTGAACCAGAAAGCTATGAGAATAATAACAGCCATAATTTATGGAGCCTCTCCTATATGACAGCCAATTTCTTGTTCCATGTCTTATGTAATTCTCATGCCAACCCTGTGAAGTAAGTACCATTAGTACCCCTGCATTGCAGATGAGGTAACTCAGGCGTGCAGTTGACCTACTGTGCTATAAATATAGAGCTAGGATTATGAGCTTATGCTCTGGTAATCATGGAAGGGGTATTTTTTGAACTTCATGTCATGTAGCAGTAGATGGATATTACCATGACCATTATGGATGAACAGGTAAAAAGTCCTGGAGGAGTGCAATGGAATATGTCATCATTTTATCAGTTTTGTTTCTGCCTGGTGGTAAAGTTTTTTGAGTCCACAAATCTTCAAAATGGGAACACCCCATTGCTCAGCTGGGCAGTGCCAGAAAAGAATAAATAAATACCATATGGATAGAGTGACCCTGGACTTTTCCCAGGAAAACAAGGAAATAAATAGTCTCTGGGTTGGAAGGAAGGTCAAATTAGATTCACTGTTCTTGAACTTGCTTGGGCATGAGTCACCTATAGACTAATGAGTGCCATTTCCTGGCTCCCAACCCTGAAATTATTTTTTTATTATTTTTAATTAAAAAATAATAATAATTTATTTATTTGAATGGAGGTTAATTACTTTACAATATTGTAGTGTTTTTTTGTCATACATTGACATGAATCAGCCATTGATGTACATGTGTCCACCATCTTGAACCCCCTTCCCACCTCATTCCCCATCCTATCCCTCAGGGTTGTCCCAGTGTACCGACTTTAAGTGCCCTGTTTCATGCTTCAAACTTGGACTGGTGATATATTTCACATATGGTAATATACATGTTTCAATGCTATTCTCTCAAATCATCCCACCCTCGCCTTCTCCCACAGAGTACAAAAGTATGCTCTTTATATCTATGTCTCCTTTGCTGTCTTGCATATAGAGTCATCATTACCATCTTTCTAAATTCGATATATATGTGCTAATATACTGTATTGGTGTTTTTCCTTCTGACTTACTTCACTCTGTATAATAAGCTCCAGTTTCATCCACCTCATTAGAACTGATTCAAATGTGTTATTTTTAATAGCTGACTAATATTCCATGAAATTTTGATTCCAGAGATAGCCTTAAGCTATTAGAGTCTGCATGTAGAATACACTCACCAAGTAATGTTGATGCAGGGTTTTATGGACTGCCTTGGCCTCAGTAGAGAATTTAGACCAAATAGACTTTCAGGTATTTTTTAGCTTCGAGACTCTCACTTTAAGTGAGAGTACTAAGTCCTTTAAGTATTAAGCTACATGGCATGGTATCATGATCAAATCATAAAGGAGGGAGAGAAACAAATAAGTGTCAAAAGTTAGACATTCATGGTCAGAGATGGCTTCAAGGGAGTGATCACACTTGTGTTGAGCATTGAAACTGGGATTAAAATTGAATAGCACAGACGACCTGTAGATCCCCTTCATGGATCACTGCCTTGGCAAAGAGGCTTGCATAACTCAGTGAAGCTGTGAGTCATGCTGTGCAGGGTCACCCAAGACAGAAGGGCCATAGTAGAGAGTTCTGACAAAATGTTATCCACTGGAGGTGGTTGTTGTTGTTCAGTTGCCCAGTTGTGTCCAACACTTTGTGACCACATGGAATGCAACATGCCAGACTTTCCTGTACTTCACCATCTCACAGAAATTGTTAAATGTATTTGCACTGAGTTGGTGACGTGATCCAACCATCTCATCCTCTGCCATCCCCTTCACCTCCTGCCTTCAATCTTGCCCAGTATTATGGCCTTTTCTAATGAATCAGCTCTTCCAATCAGATGGCTAAAGTACTGGAGTTTCACCTCAGCATCAGTCCTTCCAATGAATATTCAGGGTTGATTTCCTTTAGGATTGACTGGTTTGATCTCTGTGCAATCAAAGGGACTCTCAAGAGTCTTCCACAACATAACAGTTCAAAAGCATTGATTCTTTGGTGCTCAGCCTTCCTTATGGTCCAACTCTCATATCCAAAATGACTAGTGGAAAAGCCATAGCTTTGAATATATGGACCTTTGTTGGCAAAGTAATGTCTCTGCTTTTTAATATGTTATTTAGGTTGGTCATAGTTTTCTTCCAAGGAGTAAGGGTCTTTCATTTCATAGCTGTAGTTACCATCTGCAGTGATTTTGGAGCCCCCCAAAATAAAATATCTCACTGTTCCCATTGTTTCCCCATTTATTTGCCATGAATTGATAAGACTGGATGCCATGATCTTAGTTTTTTGAATGTTGAGTTTTAAGCCAGCTTTTTCACTCTCCTCTTTCACCTTCATCAAGAGGCTCTTTAGTTCCTCTTTGCTTTCTACCATGAGGATGGTGTCATCTGCATATGTGAGGTTATTGATATTTCTCCCAGCAATCTTGATTCCAGCTTGTGTTTCATCCAGCCTGGTGTTTTACATGATGTACTCTGCATATGTTACATAAGTAGGGTGACAATATACAGTCTTGACATATTCCTTTACCAATTTGGTAACAGTCTGTTGTTCCATGTCCATTTCTAACTGTTGCTTCTTGACCTGCCTACAGGTTTTGCAGGAGGCAGATGAGATGATCTGGTATTCCCACCTGTTTAAGAATTATCCACAGTTCATTGTAATCCAAACAAAGGCAACTAGCACAGTCAATGAAGCAGAAGTAGATGCTTTTCTGGAATTTGCTTGCTTTTTCTATGATACAACGGATGTTGGGATTTCAGTCTCTGGTTCCTCTGCCTTTTCTAAATCCAGCTTGAACATCTGGAAAGTATCAGTTACATACTGTTGAAGCCTAGATTGGAAAATTTTAAGTGTTACTTTGCTATCATGTGAAATGAGTGTAATAGTGCGGTAGTTTGAACATTCTTTGGCACTGCCTTTCTTTGGGATCTGAATGAAAACTGACCTTTCCCAGTCCTCTGGTCACTGCTGAGTTTTCCAAACTTGCTGGCATATTGTGGAGAAGGAAATGACAACCAACTCCAGTATTCTTGCCTAGAGAATCCCGTGGACAGAGGAGCCTGGTGGGCTGCTGTCCATGGGGTCACACAGAGTCGGACACGACTGAAGTGATTTAGCATGCATGCATGCATTGGAGAGGGAAATGGCAACCCACTCCATTATTCTTGCCTGGAGAACCCCAGGGACAGAGGAGCCTGGTGGGCTGCCGTCTATGGGGTTGCACAGAGTTGGACTTTACTGAAGCAACTTAGCAGCAGCAGCAACAGCTGGCATATTGAGGACAGCACTTTCACAGCATCATCTTTTAGGATTTGAAATAGCTTAGCTTGAATTCCCTCACCTCTATTAGCTTTGTTCATAGCAATGCTTCCTAAGGCCCATTTGACCTCACATTCCAGAATGCCTGGCTCTAGGTGAGTGATCACGGCATCATAGTCATCTGAATTATAAAAATTTTTTGTAGAGATCTTCTGTGCATCCCTTCCACATCTTCTCAATATCTTCTGCTTCTATTAGCTCCATGCTGTTTCCGTTCCTTTATTGTACCCTTCATTGCTTGAAATGTTCCCCTAGTATCTGTTACTTTTCTTGAAGAGATCTCTAGCCTTTCTCATTCTGTGGTTGTCCTCTAATTCTTTGCATTGATTAATGAGGAACGCTTTGTTATTTCTCCTTGCTATTCTTTGGAACTCTGCATTTCCTGAAAGATGATGCTGTTAAAGTGCTGCACTCAATATGCCAGCAAATTTGGAAAACTCAGCAGTGGCCACAGGACTAAAAAAGGTCAGTTTTCATTCCAATCCCAAAGAATGCTCAAAGTACCACACAATTGCACTCATCTCATATGCTAGTAAAGTAATGCTTAAAATTATCCAAGCCAGGCTTCAGCAATACATGAACCATGAACTTCCAGATGGTCAAGCTGGTTTTAGCAAAGGCAGAGGAACCAGAGACCAAATTGCCAATATCTGCTGGATCATCAAAAAAGCAAGAGAGTTCCAGAAAAGCATCTATTTCTGCTTTATTGACTATGTCAAAGCCTTCGACTGTGTGCATCACAATAAACTGTGGAAAATTCTGAAAGAGATGGGAATACCAGACCACCTGACCTGCCTCTTGAGAAATCTGTATGCAGGTAAGGAAGCAACAGTTAGAACTGGATGTGGAACAACAGACTGGTTCCAAATAGGAAAAGGAGTATGTCAAGGCTGTATATCGTCACCCTGCTTATTTAACTTATATGCAGAGTACATCATGAGAAACGCTGGGCTGGAAGAAGCACAAGCTGGAATCAAGATTGCCGGGAGAAATATCAATAACATCAGATATGCAGATGACACCACCCTTATGGCAGAAAGTGAAGAGGAACTAAAAAGCCTCTTGATGAAAGTGAAAGAGGAGAGTGAAAAAGTTGGCTTAAAGCTCAACATTCAAAAAACTAAGATCATGGCATCTGGTCCCATCACCTCATGGGAAATAGATGGAGAGACAGTGGAAACAGTGTCAGACTTTATTTTTGGGGGCTCCAAAATCACTGCAGATGGTGACTGCAGCCATGAAATTAAAAGACTTTTACTCCTTTGAAGGAAAGTTATGAGCAACCTAGATAGCATATTAAAAAGCAGAGACATTACTTTGCCAACAAAGGTTTGTCTGGTTAAGGCTATGGTTTTTCCAGTGGTCATGTATGGATGTGAGAGTTGGACTGTGAAGAAAGCTGAGCACTGAAAAATTGATACTTTTGAACTGTGGTGTTGGAGAAGACTCTTGAGAGTCCCTTGGACTGCAAGGAGATCCAACCAGTCTATCCTAAAGGAGATTAGTTCTGGGTGTTCGTTGGAAGGACTGATGCTGAAGCTGAAACTCCAGTACTTTGGCCACCTCATGTGAAGAGTTGACTCATTGGAAAAGACCCTGATGCTGGGAGGGATTGGGGGCAGGAGGAGAAGGGCATGGCAGAGGATGAGATGGCTGAATGGCATCACTGACTCGATGGGTATTAGTTTGTGTAAATTCTGGGAGTTGGTGATGGACAGGGAGGCCTGGCGTGCTGCAATTCATGGGGTCGCAAAGAGTCAGACACGACTGAGCAACTGAACTGAACTGAACTGGACTTTGCTTTTCTCCTTTGCCTTTAGCTTCTCTTCTTTTTTCAGCTATTTGTAAGACCTCCTCAGATAACCCTTTTGCCTTTTTGCATTTCTTTTTCTTGGGGATAGTTTTCATCACTGCCTTCTGTGCAGTGTTATGAACCTCTGTCTGTAGTTCTTCAGGCACTCTGTCTATCAGGTCTAATCCCTTGAAGCTATATGTCACTTAGACTGTATAATCATAAGGAATTTGATTTAGGTCATACCTGAACGGCCTAGTGGTTTTCCCTACTTTCTTCAATTTAAGTCTGAATTTGGCAATAAGGAGTTCATGATCTGAGCCACAGTCAGCTCCTGGTCTTGTTTTTGCTGACTCTATAGAGCTTCTCCATCTTCGGCTGCAAAGAATATAATCAATCTGATTTCAATATTGACCATCTGGTGCTGTCCATTTGTAGAGTCATCTCTTATGTTGTTGGAAGAGGGTGTTTTTGCAATGACCAGTGCATTCTCTTGGTAAACCTTTGTTAGCCTTTGCCTTGCTTCCTTTTGCACTCCAAGGCCAAATTGGCCTGTTATTCCAGTTATCTCTTGACTTCCTACTTCTGCATTCCATTCCCCTATAATAAAAAGGACATCTTTTTTTTTTTTTTTTTTTGGTTTCAGATCTAGAAGGCCTTGTAGGTCTTCATAGAACTGTTCCACTTCAGCTTCTTTGGCATTATTGGTCAGCACATAGGCTTGGATTACTGTGATATTGAATGGCTTGCCTTGTAAACAAACAGAAACCATTCTGTCATGTTTGAGATTGCACCTAAGTACTGCATCCACTGGAGGAGGGTATGGCAAACCAGCTCAGTATACTTGCCATGAGAACCTCATGAACTGTATAAAAGGCCAAAGATATATGACACTAGAAAATGAGTTTCCCAGGTCTGAAGGTGTCCAATATACTACTGGGGAATGGCAGAAGAGAATTACCAATAGTTGCAGAATGATTGAAGCAGCTGGGTCAAAGCAGATACGACATTCATTTGTGGATGCATCTGGTGAGGAAAGTGAAATCCGATGCTACAAAGAACAGTATTGTATAGGAACCTGGAATGTTAGGTCCATGAATCAAGGAAAATTGTACATGGTCAAGCAGGAGATGGTAAGAATAAACATCTACATTTTAGGAATCAGCAAACTAAAATGGATAGAAATTGGCAAATTTAATTCAGGTGACCATCTTATCTACTACTGTGGGCAAGAATCCCATAGAAGAAATGGAGTACCTCTCATAATAAACAAAAGAGTCTGAAATACAGTATTTAGGTGCAACCTCAGAAATGACTGAATTATCTTGGTTCATTTCCAAGGCAAGCTGTTCAACATCACAGTAATCCAAATCTATGCCCCTACCACCCATGCCAAAGAAGCTGAAGTTGATGAATTCTATGAAGACCTAGAAGACCTCCTAGAAATAACATTTAAAAAGATGTTCTATTCATCATCAGAGATTGGAATGCAAAAGAATGAAATCAAGATATACCTTCACACATGGAGATCACTAAATGGTAAATACTGAAGTCAAATTAATTGCCTTATTTGTAGCCGAAGGTGGAGAAACTGTATAGAATCAGCAACAACAAGACCTGGAGCTGACTGTGGCTCAGATTATCAGCTTCTCATAACAAAATTCAGGCTTAAGCTAAAGAAAACCAGGAAAATCAATATGCCAGCCAGGTATGACTTAAATGAAATCCCGTATGAAATTCACAGTAGCAGTAATGAAGGTGTCCAACGACTAGATCCAGTTAACAGTGTGCCTGAAGAACTATGAACAGAAGTCCATAATATTGTACAGAAGGTAGTGATCAAAACCATGCCAAAGAAAAAGAAAAGCAAGAAGGCAAAGTGGTTATCTGAGGAGGCTTCACAAATAAAGGAATAATGAAGAGACGTGAAAAGCAAAAGAGTGAGAGAATGGTACATCCACTTAAATGCAGAGTTCCAAAGAATAGCTAGAAGAAACAAGGTCTTCTTCAATGAAGAATGCCTAGTAAAAGGAGAACACAACAAAAGGGGAAAGCCTAGAGACCTCTTCGGGAAAATTGGAAACATCAAGGGAGCATTCTATCCAAAGAGGGACAAGATAAATGATAAAAATGGTAGAGACCTAGTAGACCCTGAAGAGGTAAAAAAGAGATGGAAAGAATAGACAAAAGAACTCTATAAAAATATATCTTAATGAACCAGATTACTATGATGGTGTGGTCAGTCATCCAGAGCCAGACATTCTGGAGTGTGAAGTCAAGTGGGCCTTAAGAAGCACTGCTATTAATAAAGCTAGCGGATGCAATGAAATTCCAGCAGAACTATTCAAATCCTTAAAGGATGATGCCATCAAGGTTTTGTATTCATTATGTTAGCAAATCTGGAAGACCCAGCAGTGGCCACAGGATGAGAAAAGGTCAATCTTCATCCCAATTCCCAAGAAAGGTAGTACCAAAGAATGTGCTAACCATTGGACAATTGCACTCATCTCCCATGCTAGTAAGGACATGCCCAAAATCTTGCATGCTAGGCTTAAGCATTATGTGAACCATGAACTTCCAGATGTCTAAGTTTGGTTTATAAAAGAAAGAGGAACTAGAGACCAAATTGCCAACATCTGCTGGATTACAGAGAAAGCAAGGGAATTTCAGAAAGACATCTATCTTTCATTGACTACACTGAAGCCTTTGACTGTGTGGATCATGACAAACTGTGGAAAGCTCTTAGAGAGATGGGAATACCAGACCATCTTACCTGTCTCCTGAGAAACCTGTATGCAAGTCAAGAAGCAACAGTTAGAACCCGGTATGGAACAACTGATTGATTCAAGATCAAGAAAGACATACTACAGGGCTGTCCGCTGTCATCATGTTTGTTTAACCTATACTCTGAGCATATAATGAGAAATGCTGGCCTGGATGAGTTACAAGCTGGAACCAAGATAGGCAGGATAAATAACAGTCTCAGCTATGCGGATGATACCACTCTAATGGCAGAAAGTGAAAAGGAACTAAAGAGCTTCTTGATGAGGGTGAAGGAGGAGAGTGAAAGAGTTGGCTGAGGACTAAATATTAAAAAACAAACAAACAAACAAACTAAGATTTTGACACCCGGCCACATTACTGAATGGCAAATAGTGGAAATGGTGGAAGCAGTGACAGATTTCCTCTTCTTGGGCTCCAAAATCACTGCAGACTGTGACTGCAGCCACGATATCAGAAGATGATTGCTTCTTGGCAGGAAAGCGATGGTAAACCTAGACAGTGTGCTGAAAAACAGAGACCTTACTCTGCCAACAAAGGTCTGTACAGTCAAGGTCTTTTCAGTGGTCACATACAGTTGTGAGAGCTGCACCATAAAGAAGGCAGAATGCCAAAGAATTGATGCCTTCAAACTGTGGTGCTGGATAAGACTCCTGAAAGTCCATTGGACAGCAAGGAAATCAAACTAGTCAATCTTAAAGGAGATTAACCCTGAACATTCACTGTAAGGGTTAATGCTGAAACTCCAGAATTTTGGTTATCTGAAACGAACAGATGAATTATTGGGAAAGTCCCTGATGCTGGGAAAAAATGAAGACAGAAGGAGAAAGGACGTCAGAGAATGAGATGGTTGGATGGAACATGAATTTTGGCAAACTCTGGGAGATGGTAAGAGACAGAGAGGCCTGATGTGCTGCAGTCCATGGGTTACAAAGAGTCCAACATGACTGGGCAACTGAACAACAAAAACAACAGGCACAGAAGAGATAAATGACACTCTAGGCAAGAGAGCTGAGGGGAGCAAAGTCTCAAAGACAAGAATGACTGTAGTTTGTATATGGTAGGGTATAGTAAGAGGCTGAGACTAAACAACCAGGTCAGTCTCTTTAAAGCAAACTATAGGAAATAACTTTGGTATAGAGGGGGCAAATTAAAATGGATATTGGATGTTACCCAGACCACTTAGGTTTGAGAAACAAATGGAGATCTTTGTAATCTCTGATGTATGGAAGAAAAGAGAAGTCTAAATGGGCTACAGTCCATAGGGTTGTAGAGAGTTGGACATGACTGAGCAACTGAGCACACACACACACACAAAGCAATATTTTAATGTTGTTAAAAAATATACTTTACTACTCAGTATACACATGTGTGTCTATGGGTTTAAAACAGAAACCAAACTTTCCTGAAAGCAATTATTAAGGAACAATGTGATGCACTCTGATGTTATGTGTGTGTGTGTGTGTGAGTATGTGTATGAAATAAATTGAACATATCTGTGTTGTGTACTCAGTTGTGTCTAACTCTTTGTGACCCCATGGACTGTAGTCCACCAGGCTCCTCTGTTTATGTAATTTTCCAAGAAAGAATTCTGAAGTGGGTTACCATTTCCTTCTCCAGCAGATCTTCTTGACTCAGGGATCAAACCAATGTCTCCTTCAATGGCAGGCAGATTCTTTACTGCTGTGCCATCTGGAAATTGTATTTATACATATAACATGCATAAAATTTAAATGTATATGTATGAAACTAGTCCCAACTTACTCACTAAATTAATTTCACAACTTCATAATGGATTATAAACCACAGTTTGAGAAACACTGTTTTACAAGAAATTAGATAATTCCTCTCCTTCTGGATTACTTTTTTGTGTGTGCTAATAGGCAATTATTAACTGATCTAATGGAAATGCTTCAGAAAATTCAGACATTTAGTCTTAGTTTCATTTTTAAATATATTTTAACTATGTTTTAAACAATTGTAGTAATAAAAAAACATTCACACTCAAATGTATAAATGTGTGATGCGCCAAATTTGAACTCTTTGGAAAGCAGTTATGCAGTAACTTAGACTTCGTGGTTAACTTGTTTCTCATGCAGACACTGGAATAAGCCTTCTGCCTTGCCTGCACTTTGTAGTTAAGCTTCTTCTAAGGGCATCATCATCATCCTTAATGAAGATATTAGATCTCTTCCTAGTCTTTCTTTGAATTCAATCTGTGCATGCCCACTGAAGAGAACAACCAAAGTTTAGGTCCATTGGTTTGGAACATGCACCCCTCTGGACATGATAGTCAGCTACATATCAAAAGAGTGTGTAATGTGTTAAACTGTGATAATAGTCTATTAAGGATAGCTTAATTACTTGCACTACATTTTAAGTAACCTTTTCTAACTTTTATATTTATTGTTAGTTGCCTAAACTGGTGCTTCTCAGAGACATCAAGAACTTTATTATATATAGTTTAATCTAATAGAACCAATATAGCAATTGGAATAATGCTATTAATTTTATTTGCAATAATTAATGTAAAACCATGATAACTGTAAACTTTGAAACAAAATACTTTATAAACCACCTCTGGCATTCTACTATAAATATCTGAAGCTCCTCACTCTACAGCATGTTATATCAGTTCAGTTCAGTCAGTTCAGTCACTCAGTCGTATCTGACTCTTTGCGACCCCATGTACCATAGCACGCCAGGCCTCCCTGTCCATCACCAACTCCCAGAGTTTACTCAAACTCATGACTATCGAGTTGGTGATGCCATCCAGCCATCTCATCCTCTGTCGTCCCCTTCTCCTCCTGCCCCCAATCCCTCCCAGCATCAGGGTCTTTTCCAATGAGTCAACTCTTCACAAGAGGTGGCCAAAGTACTGGAGTTTCAGTTTCAGCATCAGTCCTTCCAATGGACAACCAGACTGATCTCTTTAGGATGGACTGGTTGGATCTCCCTGCAGTCCAAGGAACTCTCAAGAGTCCTCTCCAACACCACAGTTCAAAAGTATCAATTCTTCAGTGCTCAGCTTTCTTCACAGTCCAACTCTCACATCCATACATGACCACTGGAAAAACCATAGCCTTGACCAGACGAACCTTTGTTGGCAAAGTAATGTCTCTGCTTTTTAATATGCTATCTAGGTTGCTCATAACTTTCCTTCCAAGGAGTAAGAGTCTTTTAATTTCATGGCTGCAATCCCCATCTACAGTGATTTTGGAGCCCCAAAAAATAAAGTCTGACACTGTTTCCCCATCTATTTCCCATGAAGTGATGGGAACAGATGCCATGATCTTAGTTTTCTGAATGTTGAGCTTTAAGCCAACTTTTTCACTCTCCTCTTTCACTTTCATCAAGAGGCTTCTTAGTTCCTCTTCACTTTCTGCCGTAAGGGTGGTGTCATCTGCATATCTGAGGTTATTGATAATTCTCCCGGCAATCTTGACTCTAGCTTGTGCTTCCTCCAGCCCAGCATTTCTCATGATGTACTCTGCATAGAAGTTAAACAAGCAGGGTGATAATATACAGCCTTGACATACTCATTTTCCTACTTGGAACCAGTCTGTTGTTCCACATCCAGTTCTAACTGTTGCTTCCTTACCTGCATATAGATTTCTCAGGAGGCAGGTCAGGTGGTCTGGTATGCCCATCCCTTTCGGAATTTTCCACTGTTTATTGTGATGCACAGTCAAAGGCTTTGGCATAGTCAATAAAGCAGAAATAGATGTTTTTCTGGAACTCTCGCTTTTTCGATGATCCAGCAGATGTTGGCAATTTGATATCTGGTTCCTCTGCCTTTTCTAAAACCAGCTTGAACATCTGGACATTCACGGTTCACGTATTGCTGAAGCCTGGCTTGGAGAATTTTGAGCATTACTTTACTAGCATGTGAGATGAGTGCAATTGTGTGGTACTTTGAGCATTCTTTGGGATATTGCTTTTCTTGGGATTGGAATGAAAACTGACCTTTTTTCAGTACTGTGGCCACCGCTGAGTTTTCCAAATTTGCTGGCATATTGTGTGCACCACTTTCACAACATCATCTTTTAGGATTTCAAATAGCTCAACTGGAATTCATCTCCTCCACTAGCTTTGTTCGTAGTGATGCTTTCTAAGGCCCACTTGACTTCACATTCCAGGATATCTGGTTCTAGATGAGTGATCACACCATAGTGATTATCTGGATTGTGAAGGTCTTTTTTGTACAGTTTTTCTGTGTATTCTTGCCACCTCTTCTTAATATTTTCTGCTTCTGTTATGTCCATACCGTTGGAGCTATCACACACCCGAGGTCAGGGGCAGCGGCCAAGAGGAACTACCCCACGCCCGAGGTCACAGCTGGTGGCCGAGAGGAGCTACCCCACACCTAAGGTCAGGGGTGGCTGCCAAGATGAGTTACCCCATGCCCAAGGCCAGGGACGGTGGCTAAGAGGAACAACCCCATGTCCAAGGAGTGGTGATTGCGCCAGCGCAGGAGGGCCGAGAGGAGCTACTCCACGTTCAGGGTCATGAGGGGCAGCCATGAGGAGATACCTCTCGTCCAAGGTAAGGAGCAGCAGCTGCACTTTGCTGGAGCAGCCGTAGAGATACCCCACGTCCAAGGTAAGAGAAACCCTAGTAAGATGGTAGGTGTTGCGAGAGGGCCTCAGAGGGCAGACATACTGAAACCATAATCACAGAAAACTAGCCAATCTGATCACACGGATCACAGTCTTATATTACTCAATGAAACTAAGCATGTTATATAGAGTTACCCAATTTGAGAAGTAACTCCAGGCCAAGTTAATGCCTGCCTTTGGAGCATTTACTATTGTAACTTATACTGGTGGTTGTGGCATAAAGAATAATGCTCCTAGGAATTATAGGTTTGAAAGCAAGTAAAGTCATTCAAAGGTAGCTGGGAGAGTTATATTCACACCATGTTTTTCATTTTTTTAATTTATTTTTAATTGGATGATATTTGCTTTATAATGTTGTATTGGTTTCTGCCATACAACATTGTGAATCAGCCATAAGTATACATATATTCCCTCCCTCTTGAATCTCCTTCCCACTCACTCCCTCCATCCCACCCTTCTAGGTCGTCAAGTATTAATAGCATAGGGCTGAGCTCCCTGTGTTATATAGCACATTCCCACTAGCTTTCTATTTTAAACATGGCAATTATCTATTTCAATGCTACTCTCTCAATTTGTCCCACCCTCTCCTTCTCCCACTGTGTCGACAAGTCCATTCTCATGTCTGTGTCTATTCCTGCACTGCAAGTAGGATCATCATACCATTTTTCTAGATTCCATATATATGCATTAATATACAATATTTGTTTTTCTCTTCCTGATTTACTTCACTCCATATAACAGGCTGTAATTTCATTCACCTTAGTTCAAATGACTCAAATTTGTTCCATTTTATGGTTGAGTAATATTACATTGTATATATGTATCACAACTTCTTCATTCATTTATCTATTGATGGACATCTGCTTCCATGTCCTGGCTCATTGTAAAATACTGCTGCAGTGAACACTGGGATGCATGTGTCTTTTAGAATTGTGGTTTTCTCAGGGTATATACCCAGTTGTGGCATTGCTGGGCCATATGGTAGTTTTATCCCTAGCTTTTATTGAATCTCCATACTGTTCTCCATAGTGGCGCTATCAACTCATATTCCCATCAACAGTACAAGACGGTTCCCTTTTCTCCACATCCTCTCCAGTATTTATTTGTAGGTTTTTTGATGATGGCCATTCTGACTGATGTGAGATGATATCTCATTGTTATTTACACCATTTAATATACCATTTTGAAATGGTGAAGTCCTTGTTTTTAATTTTTTTTAATTGTCTGCAATCCAAATGCACTCCACAAATTCAGTCTTCTGGGCTTTGGGATCTCGGAAGGTGGCTCCAACATGACATACCCATTAGAACAGAGTGTACTCTTAGGATCACCTTTCCATTTCAGGGAACTAAAGCAATGTTGGATTACTTAGCAGAGTCTATTTCAGTTTGCTTGAAATTTGTCTGTTTTTTCTCTCCAGAGAATGTCTCCTTCCAAGTGATTGTCAAAAGTTCTTTTTGCTGAACTTTTTAACTGCATGAGAAAGAACCTCTTGCATTGGCAATAATATGAGTCCTAAATTATACCTTGATTTCATCTGTTGTGGAGGTGATTGTTTCTTTTTTGGTACTCAGCTATTTCTCATTTTGGGCCTCAGTTACAGTTGATGCCATATCACTGAAACCTATCACACTGTAGGTGCATGGTAATTGTCCCATAGATATTTATTTAAGGATGAATTAAATGTCATTTTGTACATTAATACATCTCCGGCCTGGCTGAATTTCATTGCTTTCTTCCCTGAGGAATTAGGGTGCTTTGTCCATATGTGTATTAATGCTCTTATTACACCATATTAGAAGTGTCTATTTACATATTTGTTAACATGTTAGACTGCAAACACCTTCTGAGAAAGAATTTTCTTATTTGCCTTGGTTTCTTCAGGGCATAGCACAGTAGGTAGTGTTTGTTGAAAGAACATATCATTAAAACTACAAATAACGCATGGGTTTAATTATAAACACATACAACACTTCAGAGATTTATGAATCATCTACAGAGACTTCTCAACATCCTATTATCACTGATCTTTGTTTCCTTTTTACATTCCCTCATACATTCATCCTTCAAATATTGCTTGGGCATACAGTTTGTGCCAGGAAGCACTGTTCTAAGGCTCTAAGAATACAGTGGTGTGAATAAAAACTTCTCACCCCTAAGAACTTACATTAGAGTAAATGAAATAAATAACTGAAGTTTAGGCAATGCTGTATCATGTAAAAGGAAAATAAGCAGAGTAAGAGGATGGAGAATGACAGGGAGCTAATATTTCAGAGAGGGGAATCAGGAAAGTTTTCTCTAAAAGGTGACTTTAGAGCAGAGATTATTAGAGATTCAGAAATCAAATAAGCGCTTGCTGTATGAGATGGTTAGAAGGAGGAATGGGAGTTGGTAATAGGGAGAAGAGAGAGAAATAAATAGATATATAAATAAACAAAAACAAAATAGAAATCTTTCATGGACCAGTGATAATAGTGTAACCAACTGAGATATATGATTAATGAAGCCCTTACCATATAAAAATAGATATGGGAGTTGGTAATGGGGATAAAAGAAAGAAATAAATAGATAAGTAAATAAAAACAAAACTTTTCTTCATGGATCTTTCATGGATCAATGGTAATAAGTGTAACAAACTGAGAGATATGATTAATTCAACACTTGCCATATAAAAAATAGATACACTACAAGAAATGGATAAATTATTATATTTCTATTATCTGCTGAAAGGTTGTTGCTATGAGCCATAAATGATGCAGGGATTCTTGGCCTCTAGAGAAGAGGAATTCGATATGGGGTCAGTGATGCGGCTTGGTCACTCAGAGCTTTTTTGTAATAAAGTCTTATTAAAGTGTAAAAGAGATAAAGAAAGCTTCTGACATAGACATCAGAAGTGGCCAGAAAGTGTCCCCTTGCTAGTTTTTAACAAGAAGTTATATACCTATTAGCAAGCTGCTAATTAGAGAAAGGAAATGTCTCAAAACTCAGAGAGTGTCACCAGGCCCCTCACCCACAACATGCATTTTGAGATTACATTGGTGAGTCATCAGGGCCATTAAACAATTGACATGAATCTTTAAGAAAGGCAAATTCTAGGGTAAATACATATTTCATTAACATAGCTTAAGAAAAACATTTCCATAAGAAAAATGCATTGGTCAGCTCAAGGTTTGATTCAAGTTAAGTTCAGGTGGAACCAGGTGTCATCATGGCAACATAGAGTTTTAAAAGAAACCTCCTTTTAATTTTGTATAGAGACAGGGGAAAAAAGAAATATGACACTTGCAGTCTCTTTCCTCCACTTGGGGACCCCTAGCCTTCCTGTCTGTTACCCTCTCACTACCAAGGCTGAATAATGAAGATATAGAAAATTTGAATAGACTAATAATGAATATGGAGATTGAATCAGTATAAAGCACCTCACAACCTTACAAAGAGGATGAGATGGTTGGATTGTATCATCAACTCAATGGACATGAGTTTGAGCAAACCCTGGGAGATAGTGCAGGACAAGGAAGCTCGGCATGCTGCAGTCTATGAGGTTGCAAAGAGTCAGACATGACTGAGTGAACTGAACACCATTACAGCTATTTATAGAGCAACCATCTATGAGAACAACTTGAAGACAAGTAGGAAATATTTTCCAAAACTAAAGATATAAACAAGGAACCACAGCAAGACAGGTAGAGTGGTAGAAATGCAGTACAATCATGATCCATACCCTAAAGTTCCAAATATTATAACTGTAATGGTCTTACTTGAAGAGCAAGGGATCCAAGCCTCACATCAGAGTTCGCATTTTGGGATTCTGTTGTCTGGAAGATAAGTCCCAGAACATCCATATTTGAAAATCAGTGAAGGTTACATTCAGGAGAGCCAGAGGGCAATTGGAAACAGATTCCACTCTTAAAGAGTATGCACAAATGTCACAAAACTAAGTTCCAGCACAGAGGCAATAACTTAAAAGAAGCCTGGGTCAGACCCACTTGCTGATCTTGGACAGCCTCCCAGAGAGGCAGGAGGCAACTGATTTCCTCCATGCAGATATGGATGCTGGCAGAAGCTATGATGAGAAATTTATTCTACTGCATACTAGAAGCTTATTAGAAATGGGGGATTAACCACCCCTCAAAACACACCAGTTGTCTTGAAGCAGTGACACGCAACTAGGTTGCATGGATGGTCACATGGAGACCTGGTCTGGATGACAAATAGGCCCACAGCCACCATATGAGATAAAGCCTTCAGCCTACCTGGCTAAGTGTCAGCTCCACCTGTAGTACATCCACAGTGATTATTCTTGCCACAACAGAAGGATGCATGCAGCCCATATATAGCACATTCTTAGAACATAGATCTCTGGTGAATACAGTGAAGCATGCTGCTGGTGCATGTAGGTGTCTCCTAGAAAAAGCCACTTCTCTAAGAACAGGAGATGAAACCAATCTACCTAATACGCAAAAATGAACATAAATCACAGCAAGATCCTCTATGACCCACCTCCCAGAATATTGGAAATAAAAGCAAAATAAAATGAACAGAGAGAATTAAGCAAAATGAAGGACAGAGGAACATGTTTCAAATGAAAGAATAGACAAACCTTCTGCAAAAGACTAAACAAAATGGATGCAAGCAATTTGCATGATAAAGAGATCAAAATAATGATCAAAAAGATGCTCAACTAAGTTGAGAGAGGAAGAGTAGAACACAGTGAATATTTTGACATAAAGTTAGAAAATATTTTTTTAAAAAAAGAAAGAGATGAATATAATAAATAAAATTAAAAATACACTAGAAAGAATCAAAAGTAAATTAGATGATACACAGGAATGGTTCAGTGATCTGGAAGACAGATTAGTGAGAATTACTTAAACAGAAAAAATGGGGGAAATAATTTTTAAAAATGAGAACAGTTTAACAGACCTCTGATACAATGTAAATCATATTAATTTTTGCATGTTAAAAGACACGAAAGAGATGAAGTGATTTTTTTTTTTAATAAATGTCTATGCTGCCTACAAAAGGCTTACTTCAGAACTAAAAATACATACAGATTGAAAGTGATGGAGTAGAAAAGATATTCCATGCAAATGGAAATCTTTTTTTTTTTTAAAAAAAAAGCAAAAACCAACCAGGTAGCAATAGTCAGAAAAAAAATAGACTTTAAAACAAAGATTCAAGCAAGAAAAAATAAAAGGCATTAACTGATGATAAAGGGGGGTTAATCAAACAAGAAACCAAGACAACTATAAATGCATTTCACCCAGTAGATTACCATCTAAATATAAAAAAAGTAAATATTAGCAATCACAAAATAAGAAACTGATAACAATGCAACAAAAATAAGGGACTTTAAAACCACATTTACATCAATGGAGAGAATATCAAGAAGATATGGACATCTTACATCAATGGACAGAATACCATTGACCTTGAATGATGCATTAGAGTAGATGGATTTTAAACAGATAGATAGGTAGATATATATTTATAGAATATTCCATCCAAAATTATTGGAAAACACTTTCATTTCAACTGCATTTGGTATATTCTCCAGGATAGATTGTATGCTAGCCTGCAAAAAATGATTCAAAAAATTTAGGAAGATTAAAATCATATCAAGGAATTTTTCCAACTACAAGAGTATGAAAATAAAAACTGACTATACAGAAAGTAGAAAACCCACAAAAGATGTGAAGTCTAAACAGTATGCTATCACATAGTCAGTGGGTCACTTATGAATACAAAAATAAAACAAAATAGATACCTAGAGACAAATGAAAATAGAAGCACAGTGATAAAATCATACACCATGACCAAGTGGGCTTTATCCCAGGAATGCAAGGATTCTTTAATATCCACAAATCAATCAATGTAATACACCACATTAACAAATTGAAAGATAAAAACCATATGATTATCTCAATAGATGCAGAGAAAGCCTTTGACAAAATTCAACACTCATTTATGATTAAAACTCTCCAAAAAGCAGGAATAGAAGGAACATACCTCAACATAATAAAAGCTATATATGACAAACCCACAGCAAGCATCACCCTCAATGGTGAAAAATTGAAAGCATTTCCCCTGAAATCAGGAACAAGACAAGGGTGCCCACTCTCACCACTACTATTCAACATAGTGTTGGAAGTTTTGGCCACAGCAATCAGAGCAGAAAAAGAAGTAAAAGGAATCCAGATAGGAAAAGAAGAAGTGAAACTCTCATTGTTTGCAGATGACATGATCCTCTACATAGAAAACCCTAAAGACTCTACCAGAAAATTACTAGAGCTAATCAATGAATATAGTAAAGTTGCAGGATATAAAATTAACACACAGAAATCCCTTGCATTCCTATATACTAACAAGGAAAAAACAGAAAGAGAAATTAAGGAAACAATACCATTCACCATTGCAACAAAAAGAATAAAATACTTAGGAGTATATCTACCTAAAGAAACAAAAGACCTATACATAGAAAACTATAAAACACTGATGAAAGAAATCAAAGAGGACACAAACAGATGGAGGAAACATACCATGCTCATGGATTGGAAGAATCAATATTGTCAAAATGGCTATTCTACCCAAAGCAATCTATAGATTCAATGCAATCCCTATCAAGCTACCAACGGTATTTTTCACAGAACTAGACAAAGAATTTCACAATTTGTATGGAAATACAAAAAACCTCGAATAGCCAAAGTAATCTTGAGAAAGAAGAATGGAAGTGGAGGAATCAACCTGCCTGACTCAGACTCTACTACAAAGCCACAGTCATCAAGACAGTATGGTACTGGCACAAAGACAGAAATATAGATCAATGGAACAGAATAGAAAGCCCAGAGATAAATCCACGAACCTATGGACACCTTATCTTTGACAAAGGAGGCAAGGATATACAATGGAAAAAAGACAACCTCTTTAACAAGTGGTGCTGGGAAAACTGGTCAACCACTTGTAAAAGAATGAAACTAGAACACTTTCTAACACCATACACAAAAATAAACTCAAAATGGATTAAAGATCTAAATGTATAGACCAGAAACTATAAAACTCCTAGAGGAGAACATAGGCAAAACACTCCTGACATAAATCACAGCAAGATCCTCTATGACCCCCCTCCCAGAATATTGGAAAGAAAAGCAAAAATAAACAAATGGGACTTAATGAAACTTAAAAGCTTTTGCACAACAAAGGAAACTATAAGCAAGGTGAAAAGTCAGCCTTCAGAATGGGAGAAAATAACAGCAAACAAAGCAACAGACAAAGGATTAATCTCAAAATATACAAGCAACTCCTGCAGCTCAATTCCAGAAAAATAAATGACCCAATCAAAAAATGGGCCAAAGAACTAAACAGACATTTCTCCAAAGAAGACATACAGATGGCTAACAAACACATGAAAAGATGCTCAACATCACTCATTATCAGAGAAATGCAAATCAAAACCACAATGAGGTACCATTACACTCCAGTCAGGATGGCTGCTATCCAAAAGTCTACAAGCAATAAAATGCTGGAGAGGGTGTGGAGAAAAGGGAACCCTCTTACACTGTTGGTGGGAATGCAAACTAGTACAGCCACTATGGAGAACAGTGTGGAGATTCCTTAAAAAAATGGAAATAGAACTGCCATATGACCCAGCAGTCCTCACTTCTGCGCATACCACTGAGGAAAACCAGAATCTGAAGAGACATGTGCACCCCCAGTGTTCATCGCAGCACTGTTTATAATAGCCAGGACATGAAGCAACCTAGATGCCCATCAGCAGACGAATGGATAAGGAAGCTGTGGTACATATACACCATGGAATATTACTCAGCCATTAAAAAGAATTCATTTGAATCAGTTCTAATGAGATGGATGAAACTGGAGCCCATTATACAGAGTGAAGTAAGCCAGAAAGATAAAGACCAATACAGTATACTAATGCATATATATGGAATTTAGAAAGATCGTAACGATAACCCCTATATGCAGACAGAAAAAGAGGACAACAAGAAGTACAGAACAGACGTTTGACTCTGTGGGAGAGGTGAGGGGTTGGATGTTTCGAAAGATCAGCATGTATATTATCTATGGTGAAACAGATCACCAGC
>NC_057419.1:60926230-60968282 GCF_019320065.1 Cervus canadensis
TTTCAGTATTGACCATCTGAAAAATTGGACAACCTCAAAGAAATGAATATTGTCTAGAAGTCTACAGTCTTCCAAAACTGAATCAGAGAGAAATAGAAAATATGAAGACTGGTTACCAGAAATAAAATTGAATCAGTAAATTAAGTAAAATCCTCCAAAGAAAGAAAAGTCCTATAACAAATAACTTCACAGGTGAATCTTACCAAAAAGTTAAAGAAGAATTACTACATTTTCTTCTGAAACTTTCAAAATTTGAAGAGAAATTAACTATTCTGAACTCATTCTATGATGCCAGCATCATGTTTATACCAAAATCAGACCACACAAAAAGCATTACATGTCAATATTTCTGATTAATATAGATACAAAAAATCCAGAACAAAACTTTAAGAAATCAAATTAAATGACACATAGAATCATGCACTATGAGTAAGTGGTGTTTATCCCAAGGATGCAAGGATGGTCAGTGTTCACAAATCAATGTGATACATGACATGAATAAAGTGAAGAAAAAATATGATATTCTTACTAGATGGGAAAATCTTTTGGCAGAATTCAACATCCATTTATGAGGGGAAAAAAACTCTCAACAAATTTGGTATAAAATAATTATAACTCAAAATAATAATATGTATGTATGTGTAAATATATGGCAAAGCCAATGTCAACATCAGACTCAACAGTGAAAAGCTGAAAGTATTTCCTATAAGTAAAAAGTCAAGGATGCCACTCTTGACACTTTTTTTCCAACAGAGTATTGGAAATCTTGAACTTCCCTGATGACACAGAGGGTAAAGAATCTGCCTGCAATGCAGGAAACCTAGGTTCAAGCTCTAGGTCAGGAAGATCCCTTGGAGAAGGGAATGGCTACCCACTTCAGTATTCTTGCCTGGAGAGTTCCATGGACAGAGGAACCTGGCAGGTTATATAGTCCATGGGGTCACGAAGAGTCAGACATATCTGAGCAACTAACATTTTCCCTTTCTTTTTTCATTGGAAATTCGGCCACAGCAAATAGGCAAGAAAAAGAAATAAAAGCAAACCAAATTGAAAAGTAAGAAGTAAAACTGTCACTGTTTGCAAATGAAAAGATACTATATACAGAAAACCCTAAATATGCCAACAAATACTATTAGAAGTAATAAGTGAATTCAGTAAAGTTTCAGGATATGACAATTGATATATAAAATCTATTGAATTTCTACACACTAATAATGAACTATCAGAAAGTTGAACTTTAAAACTTAGATACAAAATGCATCAAAAAGAATAAAATGCCTAGGGATAAATCTAACCAAGGAGATGCAAGAAACTCTACTGGGAAAACTATAAGACATTGATAAAAGAAATTGAAGACAACACAAACAAATGGAGAGATATACTGCCATCACTGGGTGAATTAATATTGTTATAATGAACACAATCTCCAAGGCTACCTACAATTTTAATGCAATACTTATCAAAACAACTATTTTTCACAGAACTAGAACAAAAAATCCTACAATTAGTACAAAACCACAAAGTCTTGAAATATTAAAAGCAATCTTGATGTTAAGAAGAAAGCTGGAGATATCACGGTCCCTGGCTTCAGACTATAATATATAGTTACATTAAGCAAAACTATATGATCCCGGAACAAAAGAAAACATATATGAAACGAAATAGAGAGCAACCAAATAAACCCACACACATATGATTAATTTATCTATGGCAAAAAGCAGGCTCTTCAATAAATTGTGTTTGGAAAATTGCATGCTACATACAAAAGAATGAAATAGGACCACTTTCTGAAACTATATATTAATGCAAAAGAAACTCAGAATTGATTAAAAACTTAAATGAAAGATCTGAAATCATAACATCTGAAAGAAAACAGAGGCATAGATACACTCTTTGGTATCTGTCTTCACAATATTTTGGGTGTTCTATCTCCTCAGGCAAGAGCAAAAAAAAAAAAAGAAAGAAAGAAAACTTAAGCAAATGGGACTATATAAAATTATAAAGCTTTTGTGAAATTAAGGAAACCATCAGCAAAATCAAAAGACAGCAAACTGAAAAGAAAATATTTGCAAACAGTATCTGATAAAGGATTGAATACAAAATATACAAAAAAAATTTCAATGTAACACCAAAAAATATGATCACAAAATGGGCAGATGGCATTAATAGACATTTTTCTAAAGAATACATACATACAGTCATTAGATACATGAAAACATGCTCAATATCACTAACCATCAGGGAACTGCAAATCAAAATCACAGTGAGATTGCCACCTTACACGTGTTAAGCACTATTCAAAATGATAACAATTATAGGTTAAGTTGTGGAGAAAAATGAACCGTCATGCACTGTTGAATGGGGTGTAAATTGGTTCAGCCAGTTTCTAATAAACTATGGAGATTCTGAAAAAATAACAAATAGAACTACCATAAAGATAAAGATGGTGTTGTAGGAGGATATTTTAGAAACATGTAAAAATTTACCACTACATATAGAGCAATTCTCGCTGAAATAGACCTGGGGATAGCAGAGCATCTCTTTAATGATGAAGGAAGTAAATAAAGATCCACAGAGTCTCATAGGAAAGGGGAATTGATCTGGCCAGAGCATGCATGCACCAATAACGGAGACATAGAAGAGGAGGGGATAACATAAGCAAGAGAATTGTCATTGGGTAACAAGATTTCAGCCAAACAATAGAAATCCCAGCCATGAGTCTGACACTAAGTGTACCAGACCTTCTAGCTGGTTTGAAAATCAGTGGGGCTTACTGGGAGGATATAATAAACTGCTACACTGCTTTTTTAAATTGAAGTATAGTTTATTCTATAAAATATACTATATTCTATAGTATATTTAGAGTTTATTATTTATAGTTTATTCTTCAACCATGAAATCAGAAGACAATTCTTTCTTGGCAGGAAAGCTATGACAAACCTAGACAAAAAAACCTAGACAGTGTTTTAAAAGGCAGAGACATTACTCTGCCAACAAAGGCCCATATAGTCAAGGGGATGATTTTGCCAGTGGTCACATACAGTTGTGAAAGCTGGACCATAAATAACGCAGAGTGCCAAAGAATTTATGCCTTCAAATTGTGGTGCTGGAGAAGACTCCTGAGAGTCTCTTGGACAGCAAGATCAAATCAGTCAATCTTAAGGAAAATCAACCCTGGATACTCATTTGAAGGACTGATGCTGAACCTGAAGCTCCAGTATTTTGGTCACCTGATATAAACAGCTGAGTCATTGGAAAAGTCCCTGATGCTGGGATAGATTGAGGGCAGAAGGAGAAGAGGGCATCAGAGGATGAGATGGCTGGATGGCATCACTGATGCAGTAGACATGAACTTGGGCAAACTTCGAGAGATGGTGAGGGATAGGGAGGCCTAGTGTTCTATAGTCCATAGGGTCACAAAGAGTCAGAGACTACTGGATGGCTGAAAAACAGTTTATTTGCAATATCATGTAAATTTCTTTTTCAGATTGTTTTCCCTTGTAAGGTTAGCATGTAATACTGAGCATAATTCCCTGTGGTATATAGTAGGTCCTTGTTGGTGATATATTTTATATAACCTAGTGTGTATATGTTAATTCCAGCCTCTCAGTTTATCCATCCCCCCACTGTCCTTTCCCCTTTGGTAAACAGAAATTTGATTTCTGTGTCGTGAGTCTCTTTTTGTTTTGGAAATATGTTTATATGTCTTTTTTTTCCCTTTAGATTATAAATAATTTCATACAATATTTGTCTTTCTCTGTCTGACTTACTTAACTTAGTATGATTATCTCTAGACTCATCCATGTTACTACAAATGGCATTATTTTATTCTTTTTTTATGACCAAGTAATATCCCATTGTGTGTGTGTGTGTGTGTGTGCATGTGCATGCATCACTTCTTTATCCTTTCATCTATTAATGGACATTTAGCTTGTTTGCATATCTTGGCTATTGTAAACAGTGCTGCAATGAACACTGGGGTGCATGTATCTTTTCAAATTAGTTTTCTCCAGAAATATGCCAAGGAGTGGGATTGAAGGATAATATGGTAGGTCTATTTTTATTTTTTTTTTTTTAAGAAACTTCCATACTCTTCTCCATAGTGGCTGCACCAAATTACATTCCTAATAATAGTATAGGAGGTTTCCTTTTTCTCCACACCCTCTCCAGGATGTATTTTTGATGATGGCCATTCTGACCACTGTGAAGTGAAGTACTCAGTTTTACTCCCCATCACAGCACAGAGACATGTGAAAAATAGCCTGGGGCTCTGGCCAGCTTACTAGGACCATCACATTACACCTCCCAGTTGATACCAGGCTTCTTCTCCAGCCCCTCTTGTTCTGGAGATCTTAATTAAGAGGCTGCCATTCCAAGTGTGAGTACACACATTTGAAGAGAACAGAGCTGTCTCAGACTCCAGTTCTGCTTCTAAAAAGCCAGAAACATCCAGTGCCAACTCTTGCATCCCTACACACACTCTTGTGGGAGCAAAACTAACTTCAGATTGGAGAATGCCATTGTTGAGTGTGCATCCTTGTGTACACTTGGGAGGGGGTGAGGGAAGCTCAGTGGTATGGCATCAACATCCCCCAACCCTGAACATGACTCTAACCATGGTACACACATTGAGGAAATAGTGAAATCACAATAGAAATGCATCTACAAGCCCTCAAGCCTTCATCACATCTCCAATCAAGTGTCTGTGAATGATACATCATATCAATTGAATTTAATATATGTAAACAGGGCATTCCATACCCAAACTGCAGAATGCATATCATTTTCAAGTGCACATGGAACATTCTCCAGGATTGGTCACATGCTAGGCCATAAAACAAGTCTCAACAAACTTAAAAGTGTAGAAATCATATCAAAAACATTTTCTAGCCCCTAAAATATGAAAATATATGTTAATAACAGAAAAATGAGAAAATAAACACCACACAATACATGAAAAGTAAATTACATGGTACTAAAAATACAAATGAGTCAAGAAAGAAAGAGTAAATTAAAAAATGTCTTGATACAATCAGAAAAGAAAGAGAAATAAAATGAATACAGATTGGAAAAGGAGTAAAACTCTCACTGCTTGCAGAAGAAATGATACTACACATAGGAAGCTCTTAACTATATACAAAGATGAACTCAAAATAGATTAAAGACTTAGGTGTAAGGCCAGGAAGTATAAAACTCTTAGAGAAAAACAATGGTAGAACATTCTTTGAAATAAATCACATCAAGATCCTCTATGACACACCTCCTAGAACAATGGAAATAAAAACAAAATAAACATGTGGGAACTAATTGAACTTAAAAACTTTTATACAGCAAAGGAGACTGTTAAAAAAAGCTGAAAGATGGAGAAGGAAATGGCAACCCACTCCAGTGTTCTTGCTTGGAGAATCCCAGGGACAGCGGAGTCTGGTGGGCTGCCATCTATGGGATCGCACAGAGTCGGACATCACTGAAGCAACTTAGCAGCAGCAGCAGCAATGTGCTTGAATACTGAGAGACAGTTACACAGCTGGGAGAAGGGTTTGGTTACAGGTTAGCAATAAAATATAGGGAAAAAAAAGCTGAAAGAAACCCCTCAGAATGGGAGAAAATAATAGCAAATGACAAAATAATAGCAAACTGACAAAGAATTAATTTCCAAAATATACAAGGAAAACAAACAAACCAATCAAAAAGTGGGAAAAACACCTAAACAAGCATTTATTTAAAGACATACCAATGGCTAATAAACACATGAAAAGATACTCAACACTGCTCATTATTAGAGAAATGCAAATCAAAACTACAATGAGATACCACCTCTCACTGGTCAGAATGGCCATTATCAAAAAATATACAGTCAATAAATGCTCAATGGTGAAAAATTGAAAGCTTTCCCTCTCAGATGAGGAACAAAACAAGTGTGTCCACTCTCACCAGTATTATTTAACATAGTTTTGGAAGTCCTAACTACAACATTCAAGGCAAAAAAGAAACAAAAATAATCCAGATTGGAAAAGAAAAAGTAAAACCCTCAATGTTTGTAGATGACATGATACTATATAGAAAACCCAAAAGAAACTATGTGAAAATTATTAGAGCTAGTCAGTTAATTTAGCAAAGTAGTGGGACACAAGGTCAATAAATAGAAATCACTTGCATTCCTATATAATAACAATAAAAAATCAGAAAGAGAAATTAAAGAATTAATCCCATTCACCATTGCAACAAAACAATAAAATATATAGGAATAAACCTACCTAAGGAGACAAAAGAGCTGTGTACAGGAAATTATGAGACACTGATGAAAGAAATCAAAGATGACTTAAACAGAAGGAGAGATACTCCATGTTCCTGGGTAACAAGAATCAATATATTGAAAATGACTATACTGTCAAATGCAATCTACAGATTCAGTGTGATCCCTATCAAATTACCAATGGCATTTTTCATGGAACTAGAAGAAAAATTATCAGAATTCATATGGAAACAACAAAACCTGAATAACCAAAGCAGTCTTGAGAAAGAAACATGGAGCTGGAGGAATCAACATTCTTGACTTCAGACTTTATTACAAGCTATAGTTATCAAGACAGTATGATACTGGCACAAAAACAGAAATATAGACTAATGCAACAAGATAGAGAGCACAGAGATAAACCCGCACACCTACGGGTACATTAATTTTGACCAAAGAGGCAAGAATATACAATGGAGCAAAGATAGCCTCTTCAGTAAGTAGTGTCGTGAAAACTGGACAGCTACATGTAAATGAATGAAATTGGAACATTTCCTAATGTCATACACAAAGATAATCTCAAGTAGATTAAAGACCTAAATGTAAGACTAGAAACTATAAAAATCATAGAGGAAAATATAGACAGAACACTTGATGACATAAACCACAGCAAGATCCTCTATGACCCACCTCCTAGAGTCATAGAAATAAAAACAAAAATGAACAAGTGGGACCTAATTAAGCTTAAAAGATTTTGCACAACAAAGGAAACTACAAGCAGGTGAAAAGACAACCTTCAGAATGGGAGAAAATAATAGCAAAGGAAGCAACCGACAAAGAACTAATTTGCAAAATATACAAGAGGCACATACAACTCATTATCAGAAAAGCAAACAGCTCTATCAAAAAGTGAGGAAAAAGACCTAAACAGACATTTCTCCAAAGAAGACATGACTAATAAAGATATGAAAAGATATTCAGCATCGCTCATTATTAGAGAAATACAATTCAAAATAATGAGACATCACTTCACACCAATCAGAATGGTCATCATCAAAAAGTCTTCAAGCAATAAACGCTGGAGAAAGTGTGGAGAAAAGGGAACCCTCTGGCATTGCTTGTGGGAAAGTAGATTGATACAGCCACTAGGAAGATGGTATGGAGATTTCTTTTTAAAAACCTAGCAATAAAACCACCACATGACCCAGCAATCCCACTCCTAGGCATATAGCCTGAGGAAACCAAAATTGAGAGATACATGTACCCCAGTGCTCTTTGTAGCACTATTTGCAATAGGTAGAATATGGAAGTAACCTAAATGTCCATCAACAGATGAATATATAAAAAAGCCATGGTACATATACACAATGGAATATTACTCAGCCATAGAAAGGAACACATTTGAGTTGATTCTAATGAAGTGCATGGAAGAGAGAAAAGGAAAAAAAAAAGGAAAGATATATCCATCTGAATGCAGAGTCCCAAAGATAGCAAGGAGAGATAGGAAAGACTTCCTAAGTGATCAATGCAAAGAAATAGAGGAAACCAGTGGAATGGGAAAGATGAGAGAACTCTTCGAGATAATTAGAGATACTGAGGGAATATTTCATGCAAATATGGGCACAATAAAGGAGCAAAATGGTATGGACCAACAGAAGCAGAAGATATTAAAAAGAGGTGGCAAGAATACACAGAAGAACTATACAGAAAAAAATCTTAAAGACTCAGATAACCATGATGGTGTGATCACTAACCTAGAGCCAGGTATCCTGGAATGTGAAGTCAAGTGGGCCTTAGGAAGCATTGCTGCTAACAAAGCTAATGGAGGTGATGAAATTTCAGCTATGCAATTTCAAAACCTAAAAGAAGATGCTGTTAAAGTGCTGCACTCAATATGCCAGCCAATTTGGAAAATCAGCAGTGGCCAGAGGACTGGAAAATATCAATTTTCATCCCAATCCTAAAGAAAAGCAATGCCAATGAATGTTTAAACTATGGCACAATTGCACTCATCTCACACTTTAGCAAAGTAATGCTCAAAATTCTCCAAACTTGGCTTCAACAGTATATTAACTGAGAACTTCCAGATGTTCAAGCTGGATTTAAGAGTGGCAGAGGAACATAAGATCAAAATGTCAACATTCATTGGATCATAGAAAAAGCAAGAGAATTTCAGAAAAACATAGACTTCTGCTTCATTGACTTTGTTAAGCCTTTGACTGTGTGGATCACAACAAACTGTGGAAAATTCTTAAAAAGTTGGAAATACCAGACCACCTTACCTGCTCCTTGAAAAATCTGTATGCAGGTCAAGAAGCAACAGTTAGAACCAAACATGGAACAACGGACTGTTTCCAAATTGGGAATGGAGTAAGTCAAGACTGAATAGTGTCTCCTTGCTTACTTAACATATATGCAGAGTACATTATTTGACATGCCAGACTGGTTGAAGCACAAGCTGGAATCAAGATTGCCAGGAGAAACATCAATAACCTCAGATATGCAAATGACATCACCCTTATGACAGAAAGCAAAGAGGAACTAAAGAGCCTCTTGATGAAGTTGAAAGAGGAAAGTGAAAAATCTGGCTTAAAACTCAACATTCAAAAAATGAAGACCACGGCATCTCACCCCAGCATTTCATTGCAAATAAATGGGGAAACAATAGAAACAGTGACAGACTTTATTTTCTTGGGCTCCACAGTCACTGCAGATGGTGACTGCAGCCATGAAATTAGCAGAAATTTTCTTCTCCTTGGAAGAAAAGCTATTGCAAACCTAGACAGCATGTAAAAACCTTGAGACCTTACTTTACCAACAAAGGTCCCTCTAGTCAAAGCAATGGTTTTTCCAGTAGTCATGTATGGGTGTGAGTTGATCCATAAGGAAAATGAGTGCTGAAGAATTGATGCTTTTGAATTGTGGTGTTGGAGAAGATTCTAGTGAGTCCCTTGAATAGCAAGGAGATTAAACCAGTCAATCCTAAAGAAATCAACCCTGAAATTCATTGGAAGAACTGATGCTGAAATTGAAACTCCAATATTTGGCCACATGATGTGAAATACTAACTCATTAGAAAAGACCCTGTTGCTGGGAAAGATTGAAGGCAGGAGGAGAAGGGAACAATGGAGGATGAGATGGTTGGATGGCATCACTGATTCGATGAACATGAGTTTAAGCAAGCTCAGGAATTGGTGATGGACAAGGAAGCCTTGCATTCTGCAGTCCATGGAGTCACAAATAGTTGGACATGACTGAGTGACTGAACTGAGCTAATGAGGTGGAAGAATCTAGAGCCTTTTATACAGAGTGAAGTAAGTCAGAAAGAGAAATGTAAATATCGTATACTCATGCATATTTATGGAATCTAGAAAGATGGTACTGATAAATTTATTTGCAAGGGCAGCAATGGAGAAACAGATATAGAGGACAGACTTAAGGACACAGGGGAAGGGGAGGAGGGAGAAGGGTATGGGATGAGGGAGAGGATGAGATGTATGGAGAGAGTAACATGGAAACTTACAATACCATATGTAAAGCAGATAGCCAATGAGAATTTGCTGTATGACTCAGGGAACTCAAACAGGGGCTCTGTAACAATCTAGAAGGGTGGGAGGGAGGTTCAGGAGGGAAGAGACATGCGTGTACCTATGGCTGATTCTTGTTGATGTTTGACAGAAAAAAACAAAATTCTGTAAGAAATTATCCTTCAATTAAAAATGCATTAAAAAAATAAATGTCTTTTATTAATGATGAATATAGATGCAAAAATCCTCAATAAAATATTAGGAAACTGAAATTAACAATATATAAAAAGAATTATACACTATAACCAAGTAGAATTTATCCCATGAATGCAAGGATTTTTTAAAAATATATATTTATTTATTTTAATTGAAGGCTAATTACTTTATAATATTGTAGTGGTTTTGCCATACATTGACATGAATATGCCCCAGGTGTACATGCGTTCCCCATCCTGAAACACCTCCCACCTCCCTCCCCATCCCATCTCTCTGGGTCATCCCAGTGCACCAGCCACGAGCACCCAGTATCATGCAACGAACCTGGACTGGCGATATGTTTCATATATGATAATATACATGTTTTAATGCCATTCTCCCAAATCATCCCACCCTTGCCTTCTCCCACAGAGTCCAAAAAACTTTTCTATACATCTGTGTCTCTTTTGCCATCTTGCATACAGGGTTATCATTACCATCTTTCTAAATTCCATATATATGCATTAGTATACTGTATTGGTGTTTTACTTTCTGGCTTACTTCATCTGTATAACAGGTTCCAGTTTCATCCACCTCATTAGAACTGATTCAAATGTACCTTTAATTGCTGAGTAATATTCCATTGTATATATGTACTAGAGCTTTCTTATCCATTTGTCGGCTGATGGACATCTAGGTTGCTTCCATGCCCTGGGTATTATAAACAGTGCTGTAGTGAACATTGGGGTACATGTGTCTCTTTCAATTCTGGTTTCCTCGGTGTGGGAAACTATAAGCAAGGTGAAAAGACAGCCTTCAGAATGGGAGAAAGTAATAGCAAATGAAGCAACTGACAAAGAATTAATCTCAAAAACATGCAAGCAACTCCTGCAGCTCAATTCCAGAAAAATAAACGACCCAATCAAAAAATGGGCCAAAGAACTTAACAGACATTTCTCCAAAGAAGACATATAGATGGCTAACAAACACATGAAAAGATGCTCAACATCACTCATTATCAGAGAAATGCAAATCAAAACCACAATGCAAGGATGCTTTAATGTTTGCAATCAAACAATGTGATCCACAAACCAAGAAAAAAAATCTAGGAATAAAAATCACATGTAATCTCAATAGACATACAAATAAACATTTGATAAAATTCAGTAACTTTTATAATTTTAAACATGCTAAATAAATTTGGTACAGAGGGAACATATCCCAAAAATCATAAAGGCTATTTTTGTAAAACTCACACCTAACATAATTCTCAAGAGTGAAAAATTGAAGTTGTTGTTGTTCAGTGCAACCCATGGACATTAAGATTTCCTGTCCCTCACAGGAATGAGACATTTCCTCTAAAATTAAGAACAAAATGTGAGTTTTCACTCTTACCATTTTTAGTTAACATAGCATTGGAAGTCAGAGTCAAAGAATTCAAACTGGAAAAAGAAATGAAAGTCGTCTAATTTGGAAAAGAAGTAGTAAAACTACCACTCTTTATATATTACATGATCCTATATAGCTGCTGCTGCTGCTAAATCACTTCAGTCGTGTCCGACTCTGTGTGATCCCATAGACAGAAGCCCACCAGGCTCCCCTGTCCTTGGGATTCTCCAGGCAAGAACACTGGAGTGGGTTGCCATTTCCTTCTTCAATGCATGAAAGTGAAAAGTGAAAGGGAAGTCACTCAGTCGTGTCCGACTCTTCACGACCCCATGGACTGCAGCCTACCAGGCTCCTCCATCCATGGGATTTTCCAGGCAAGAGTACTGGAGAGGGGTGCCATTGCCTTTTCCATGATACTACATAGAGAAAACTGAAAATATCAATATGTTTTTTTCGATACACTAATAATGAACTATCAGGAAGAGAAATCAGTAAGTCTGTCCCATTTACAATCAAATATTGCTGTCGTTGTTCAGTTGCTCAGTCGTGTCTGACTTTTTGCAACCCCATGGACTGCAGCATGCCAGGCTTCCCTGTCCTTCACTATCTCCCGGAGCTTGCTCAAACTCATGTCCACTGAGTCAGTGATGCAATCTAACCATCTTGTCCTCTGTCATCCCCTTCTCCTCCTGCCTTTAATCTTTCTCAGCATCAGGGTCTTTTCCAATGAGTCAACTCTTCACATTTGGTGGCCAAAGTATCGGAGCTTCAACTTCTGCATCAGTCCTTCCAATGAATATTCAGGACTGATTTCCTTTAGGATTAACTGATTTGATCTCCTTGCAGTTTGAGGGACCCTCAAGAGTCTTCTCCTACACCACAGTTCAAAAGCATCGATTCTTCAGTGCTCAGCCTTCTTTATGGTCCAACTCTCATATCCATACATGACTATTGGAAAAATCATAACTTTGACTAGATGGACCTTTGTTGGCAAAGTAATGCCTCTGCTTTTTAATACACTTTCTATGTTTGTCATAGCTTTTCTTCCAAGAAGCAAATGTCTTTTAATTTCATGGCTATAGTCACCATCTGCAGTGATTCTGGAGCCCAAGAAAGTAAAGTCTGTCACTGTTTCCATTGTTTCCTCATCTATTTGCCATGAAATAATGGTACCAGATGCAGTGATCTGTGTTTTTTGAATGTTGAGTTTTAAGCCAACTTTTTCACTCTTCTCTTTCACCTTCATCAAGAGGCTCTTTAGTTCCTCTTCACTTTGAAACAATTGAATATAAACATATTTAAACCGAAGACCTCTATCCTGAAAACTATATGAAATCCTAAAATTTGTATGAAACAAAAAGACCACAAGTAGCCAAAGCAATCTTAAGGGGGGAAAAAAAGCTGGAGGCATAACCATTTCTGATTCAGACTCCAAGATAAAGCTATAATTACCAAAACTATATGATTCCAGCACAAAAACAAACACATAGATTGGTCTCTTCAAAAATGGTGTCAGGAAACTGGTCATATAACAGAATGAAATTGGAATATCTCACACTACACACAAAAATATAATCAAAATGGATTAAAGATCTAAATGTAAGTCTAGAAACCATATAACTCCTAGTAGACAATATGCTTTGGCATAAGTATTAGGAATATATATATATATATATATATATATATATTAATTTTTCTCTTCAAGTAAGAGAAAGAAAAGCAAAAATATACAAAGGAATCTGAGTAAACTTAAAAATTTTTGCATAGCAAAAGAAACCCCTAAAAGAAACCATCAACATAATGAAAAGACAACCTAATGGAATGGGAGAAGATGTTTGCAAATGTGTTAACATTCAGTGTATATAAAGAGCTCACATAACTCAATATCAATGAAGCTAACAATACAATTTTTAAAATGTTGGCAGCAGATGTGAGTAGATATTTTTTTCCGAAGAAGATATAGAGGTGGACAACCACACATGAAAAGATGTTCAACATCACTCATCATTGAAGAAGGGTAAATTAAAATAAAATGAGATATCAGTTTAGATTTGTCAGAAAAAAAAAATCATCAAAAAGACGACAAATAATAAATATCTTTGAGGATGTGGAGAAAAAACAACCTTTGTGGAAATGTAAATTGTTAAAGGCTTTATGAAAAATAACATGGATTTTTTTCAAAAAACTGAAAAGAGCATGATCATGTGATTCAGTAAATCCACTTTGGGGTGTATATCCAAAGAAAACAGAAAGACTAATTTGAAAAGGCTTCCCTAATAGCTCAGTGGTAAAGAATCTGCCTGCAATGCAGGAAATATTGGTTTGACCTGAGTTGGGAAGATCCCCTGGAGGAGAGCATGGCAACCCACTCCAGTATACTCCTGCGTAGAGAATTTCATGGACAGAGGAGCCTGGTGGGCTGCAGTCAGTAGGCTCACAGAGTCAGACAGTCTGGAGTGACTAAGCAGCAGCAGCAGCATGCACCTCAGTGTTATTTACCATAGACAAGATATGGAAGCTACTTAAATTTCCATCATAGATAAATGGATATGAAGATGCAGTGTAGAATATCTATACATTAGAATATTACTCAGCCATAAAAAATGAAATTCTGCCTTTTGCAACAACAGTGATAAAGTTGGACAAACATCATTAGTGGAGTATTTCAGTGCAAGACACTGTATGCTTTCACTTAGAGTGGAACATAAAAAATTAAAACAAACAAATGAATAGAACTAAATATGAGAGGACTGAATTGGTGGGCCCTCTCCTTGGTAGTTAGTGGGGCATCTGAGTCCTGGGATCCTGCCCACAGGGCACAGGCTCTCTTGCCTGCTCAGAAATCTGCTGAGACAGATGGAAGGGCTAGAACAACCTAGACTCTACTTGCAAGGAGTGTGTGCATGCTGACTTGCTGACAATCAAGGCTGAGATAACCTAACACTTGTGTCTGCTGCCTCACTGCACTTTACGATCCAAAAGACTGAACACTCTGGTCCCAATCACTCCACATCAAGTCTGGAGCAAGATCCCTGCAGATACTATCTCACTGCACAGAGACAGTCCAGGGCTCCAGGTATGTGATCCAGGTGGAGCTGCAGAGGCTATTGTCAGTTGGCTGCACAGAGCAGTGGGTATAGAAATGGGAGATATCAAGATATATATTGAGGGGTTCCCATAAGAGCTGCAGAGTCTAAGCACTAAATCCTGGACAGACAGGCCCTGAGAGAGGACTTGGCTAGCTAACTAGAGACAGCCTGATAGTCTATAGCATAGCCCAGGTGATGGGGTGATGTCCAGTATCCTTATGTGCAGAAATACACAGCAATTCCTCTGTTAGTGAAAATGCCTTAGCTCCTCCCACTCCACAGTGCAACTTAGTGCTGTATATGGGTCAAACAGGTCCTGAGAAAAATTTGCCCCAGAGGCATCCAAGAAATTAGGTAGCAATGCAGCCACCTCAGTTCCTGAATTTACAAAACATTGATACTCCCCACCCCCACCCCGCTCCACACAAGTCCCAGTCAACTCCACACTACAGCCAAGCACTAGACTTGGGACAAAAAAGAAACACAGAAAAAAACACAAGTTTAGGCTGCTTTTGAGCAGAACTGAAGATGTCTACAAAGAAGACACATAGATTAAAAAAAAGATAATAAAATCAGTAATAGCTACAATTAACAGTTAAAGAATGAGCAAGAAGATGCAAAATGGGACGTAAAATCACAAAATGTAAAAGTAAGAGCATATAAAAATGTATATGTTAATATTTTAGAATATATTTGAACTTTAATGACTATCAGCTTAAATCAAATAGATGTAGTTATGAGTCAACATATTTGAACTCTTTGGTAACCACAAATAAACAGTATACAATAGACTCACAAAATCTGAAAGGAAAGGAACTCAAGCTTACTGCAAGAGAAAGTAATCAAACAACAAAAGGAAAAAAAAAGAAGGAATGAACAGAGAAGAACTACAAAAACAACTTGAAAACAAGGATTAAAATGACAGTAAGTACATACCAATCAATAGCTACTTTAAATGTTTGTGGACTAGATGCTCAAATCAAAAGACATAGAGTTGCAAAGACATCTCTTGCATCCCTTTACACTAACAATGAAAAATCAGAAATAATAATTATAGAAGCAATCTCATTTGCCATTAAAACACAAAGAATAGCATACTTAGGAATAAACTTACCTAAAGAGACAAAAGACCTGTATACAGAAAACTATAAGACACTGATGAAAGGAATTAAAGACAACACAAGCAGATGTAGAGATATACCACGTTCTTGGATTGAAGAACCAATATTGTGAAAATGATTATACTACCCAAAGCAATCCATAGATTAAATGCAATCAATATCAAACTACCAATGGTATCTTTAACAGAACTAGAACAAATAATTTCACACTTTGTATGGAAACACAAAAACCCTGAATAGATAAAGCAATCTTGAAAAAGAAGAGCTGGAGGAATCAATATTCCTGATTTCATACTTTACTAAAAAGCTACAGTCATCCAGGGAGTATGGTACTGTCACAAAAATAGAAATTTATACAATGTGAAGTAAGTCAGAAAGAGGAAGGCAAATATCATATACTAACACATATATTTGGAAACTAGAAAGATGATACTGATGACCTTATCTACAAAGAAGCAGTGGAGATACAGACATAGAGAACAGACTTTTGGACACAACGATGGAGGGACCAGGTTGGATGATTTGAGAGAGTAGCACTGAAACATGTACATAGCCATATGTAAAATAGATAGCCAGTGGGAATTTTTTGTATGACACAGGGAACCCGAAGTCAGTGCTCTGTTACAGTGTAGAGGTGTGGGATGGGGAAGGAGGTGTGAGGGAGGCTTAAGAGGGTGGAGACACATGTATACCTATGGTTGATTCATGTTGAGATATAGCAAAAACCATCACACTATTGTAAGGTAATTATCCTCCAGTTAGAAATAAAAGAAAAAAATTAAACATAAAAAATTAAAACAACATTATCAAAGGGAAAAAAGTCATAGAGTTGCATATTGGATAAGAAACAAGAACCTACAGTATGTTGACTCACTTCAGGTTGAAAGACACACAGAGACTGAATCTGAATGAAAGGAAAATTGTTTCATGCAAATGGAAATGACAGAAAAACAGTGGTAGCAATGCTCACATCAGGCAAAATAGACTTTAATAACAACCCAGGGACTTCCCTGGTGGTCCAGTGGTTAAGAATCTGCCTGCCAATGCAGGGAGCTCAGGTTCGATACCTGGTCATGGAAGATCCCACAGGCCTGGGGCAAAGCCTGTGTGCCACAATTACTGAGTTTTAATTCTGCAATAAGTGAAGCCACTACAGTGAAACCTGTACACCTCAATGAAGAGCAGCCCAGCTTGCTGCAGTAACAAAGAACCAATACAGCCAAAAATAAACAAATGACTAAAATTTATAAGAAAGAAAAAAAAAGAAAAACCATAAGGAAGACAAAGAAAGGCATTATATAAACATAAAGTGATCAATAGAGAAGGAGAATATTACATTCATTAACATATATGCAGTGAAAGTAGGAGAACCTAAATACAGAAACAGACAAAAAGGGGAACACTGATGAAGTACTATAATTGTAAGGAAATTTAACAACTCATTGACAGCAAAGCACAGATCATCCAGACAGAAAATCAATAAGTCATCTGAGGTCTTGAATGACACGATAATCCAGTTGGATGTAATTGATATCTACAGGACACTACATTAAAAAAAGAAGAATAAAAATTCTTTTCAAGCAGAGAATGTTCTCTAAGGTAGACCACATATTAGATTACAAAGAATTTCTCAACAAATTTAAGAGAATAGAAATTACCTCAAGCATCTTTTCTGCTTACAACACTAGAAATTATCCATGGAAAGAAAATGAGGAAAGAACAAACACATAGAGGTTAAACAACATGCTATGAAAAATATACCAATAATTTTGTGTTATGTACAGTTTCACAGTTTCATTTGTATAACACAACCTCAATGAAGCCCTTTAGTTTACTTTCACCATTTCTTTTTTTTTTTTTAATAATAAAATCTCACTGAAACTTTTGATCACTAAAAAAGGTGTCAACAATGAAATCAAAGAAGAAATCAGAAAATACCTTGAGAAAAATGAAAGCACACAGGTCACAAAATCTATGAGAGACAACTAAAGATTCATGTCAATGTATGGCAAAAACCACTACAATATTGTAAAGTAATTAGCCTCCAACTAATAAAAATAAATGGAAAAAAAAGAAGTTCTAAGAGGGAAGTTCAGAAAAATCAAGCATTCCTCAAAATAGCAAGAAAAATTTAAATAAACAACCTATGCCAACACCTAGAGAAAGAAGAATAAAGCCCAAAGCCAACATAAGGAAGGAAATAATAAGAAATAAGAGAAAAAATACATAAAATAAGAAAGAGAAATGATCAGTAAAACTTAGAGCTATTTTATTTAAAAGATTAAAAAAATTGAAAAACCTTTAGTTAGGCACACCAAGGAGAAAAGAAAGAAATCACAAATAAATAAAGCAAGACATATTGGAGTGTGAAGTCAAGTGGGCCTTAGGAAGCATTACTATGAACAAAGCTAATGGAGGTGACAGAATTCCAGTGAGCTATTTCGAATCCTAAAAGTTGATGTTTTTAAAGTGTTGCACTCAATATGTAAGCAAATTGGTAAAAATCAGCAGTGACCACAGGACTAGAAAAGGTCGCTTTCATTACAATGTTAAAGAAAAGTAATGCCAAAAAATGCAAGAGTGAGTGAGTGAGTGAAGTTGCTCAGTCATGTCTGACTCTTTGCGACCCTGTGGACTGTAGCCCACCAGGCTCCTCTGTCCGTGGGATTCTCCAGGCAAGAATACTGGAGTGGGTTGCTACTTCCTTCTCCAGGGGATCTTCCTGACCCAGGGATCGAACCCAGGTGTCCCTCATTGCAGGCAGACGCTTTAACCTCTGAGCCACCAGGCTATCATATAACTGTGCTCATTTCACATGCTAGGAAGGTTATGCTCACAATCTTTCAAGTTAGGATTCAGCAGTAAGTAAACTGAGAAATTTCAGATGTGCACACTGGGTTTCATAGAGCCAGAAGAACCAGAGATCAAACTGTCAACATTTGTTGGATCATAGAGAAAACAAGGGAGTTCTAGAGAAACATCTACGTCTGCTTCATTGACTATGTTAAATCCTTTGACTGCGTGGATCACAACAAACTGTGGAAAATACTTAGAGATGAAAACACCAGACCAACTTAACTGTCTCCTGAGAAACTTGTATGTGGAATGAGAAGCAGTAATTAGAACTGGATATGTAGCAACGGACTGGTTCAAAATAGTGAAAAAAGTGCTTCAAGCCTATATATTGTCACCCTGCTTATTTAACTTATATGCAGAGTACATCATGCAAGTGTTGGCAATTTCATCTCTGGTTCCTCTGCCATTTCTAAATCCAGCTTGACTATCTGGAAGGTCATGGTTTACATACTGTTGAAGCCTGGATTGGAGAACTTTGAGTATTACTTTGCTAGCATGTGAGATGACTGCAACTGTGTGGTAGTTTGAACATTTTTCAGCATTGCCTTTCTTTGAGATTGGAATGAAAACTGACCTTTTCCAGCTCTGTGGCCACTGATGCATTTTCTAGATTACCTGATATATTTAGTGCAGCACTTTTGCAGCATCATCTTTTAGGATTTGAAATAGCTCAGCTGGAATTCCACCACCTCCACTAGCTTTGTTCTTGTGATGCTTCCTAAAGCCCACTTGACTTCACATTCTAGGTTGTCTGGCTCTAGGTGAATGATCACACCATCGTGGTTATCTGGGTCATTAAGATCTTTTTTTGTATAGCTTTTCTCTGTATCCTTGCCACCTCTTCTTAATACCTTTGCTTCCATTAGGTCCATATCATTTCTGTCCTTTATTGTGCTCATCTTTTCATGAAGTGTTCCCTTGGTATCTCTAATTTTCTTGAAGAGATTTCTAGTCTTTCCTTTCTATTGTTTTCCTCTTTTTCTTTGCATTGCTCACTTTGGAAGGCTTTCTTACCTTTCCTTGCTATTCTTTGGAACTCTGCATTCAAATGGGTATATTTTCCTCTTTTTTTTTTTCTTTGCCTTTAGCTTCTCTTCTTTTCTCAGATATTTCTAAGGCTTCCTCAAACAGCCATTTTGCCTTTTTGCATTTCTTTTTCTTGGGGACGGTCTTGATCCCTGACTCCTGTACAATGTAATGTACATAGTTATTCAGGCACTCTACCAGGTCTAATCCTGTGAATCTACGTGTCACTTCCACTCTATAATTGTAAGGGATTTGATTTAATTCATACCTGAATGGTCTAGTGGTTTTCCCTACTTCCTTCAACTTAAGTCTGAATTTTGCAATAAGGAGTTCATGATCTGAGCCATAGTCAGCACCTGGTCTTGTTTTTGCTGACTATATAGAGCTTCTCCATCTCTGGCTGCAAAGAACATAATCAATCTGATTTCAGTATTGACCATCTGGTGATGTCCATGTGTAGTCTTCTTTTGTGTTTTTGGTAGAAGGTGTTTGCTATGACCAGTATGTTCTCTTGGCAAAACTTTATTAGCCTTTGCCCAAGTTAATTTTGTACTTCAAGGCCAAATTTGCCTGTTACTCCAGTTATCTCTTGACTTTCTACTTTTGGATTCCACTCTGATATAATGAAGAGGACATCTTTTTTGGATGTTACTTCTAGAAAGTCTTATAGGTCTTCATAGAACTGTTCAACTTCAGCTTCTTCAGCATTACTGGTTGGCACATAGATTTGGATTACTGTGATATTGAATGGCTTGCCTTGAAAACCAATAGAGATCATTCTGTCGTTTTTGAGATTGCATCCAAGTACTGCATTTTAGGCTCTTTTGTTGACCATGATGGCTACTCCATTTCTTCTAAGGGATTTTGCCCACAGTAGTAGGTATAATGGTCATCTAAATTAAATTTTCCTGTTTCCGTCCATTTTAGTTTACAGATTTCTAAAATGTCAATGCTCACTCTTGTCATCTCCTGCTTGACCACTTCCAATTTGCCTTGATTCATGGATATAACATTCCAGGTTCCTATGCAAAATTGCTCTTTACAGCATTGGACTTTACTTGCATCACCCATCACATCCAGAACTTGCCAATATCTTCTGTATCATCGAAAAAGCAAGAGAGTTCTGGAAAAACATTTACTTTTGCTTTATCAATTATGCCAAATCATTTGACTGTGTAGATTACAACAAACTGTGGAAAATTCTTAAAGAGATAGGATTACCAGACCACCTGACCTGTCTCCTGAGAAATCTGTATGTAGGTCAAGATGCAACAGTTAAAACTGGACATGGAACAGCAGACTGGTTCCAAATCGGGAAACGAGTATGTCAAGGCTGTATATTGCCACCCTGCTTATTTAACTTATATGCAGAGTACATCATGAAAAATGCCTGGTTGGATGAAGCATAAGCTACAATTAAGACTGCTGTGAGAAATATCAGTAATCTCAGATACGCAGACAAAACCACCCTTATGGCAGAAAGTACAGAAGATCTAAAGAGACTCTTGATCAAAGTGAAAGAGGAGAGTGAAAAAGTTGGCTTAAAGCTCAACATTCAGAAAACTAAGATCATGGCATCTGGTCCCATCACTTCATGGCAAATAGATTGGGAAACAATGGAAAGAGTGACAGACTTTCTTTTCTTGGGCTCCAAAATCACTGCAGATGGTGACCCCAGCCATGAAATTAAAAAACACCTGCTCCTTGGAAGAAAAGCTATGACCAACCTATACAGCATATTAAAAAGCATGCATGAGACAAGTGCTCGGGCCTGGTGCACTGGGAAGACCCAGAGGAATCGGGTGGAGAGGGAGGTGGGAGGGGGGATGGGGATGGGGAATACGTGGAACTCTATGGCTGATTCATATCAATGTATGACAAAACCCACTGAAATGTTGTGAAGTAATTAGCCTCCAACTAATAAAAAAAAAATTAAAAAAAAAAGCAGAGACATTACTTTACCAACAAAGGTCCGTCTAGTCAAAGCTATGGTTTTTGCAGCATTCATGTATGGATGTGAGAGTTGTACTATAAAGAAAGCTGAGTGCCAAAGAATTGATGCTTTTGAACTGTGGTGTTGGAGAAGACTCTTGAGAGTCCCTTGGACTGCAAGGAGATCCATCCAGTCAATACTGAAAGAAATCAGTCCTAAGTGCTCATTGGATGGACTGTGGCTGAAGCTGAAACCCCAATATGTTGGCCACTTGATGCAAAGAATTGGCTCATTGGAAACGACCCTGATGCTGAGAATGACTGAAGGTGGGAGGAGAATGAGACGATAGAGGATGAAATGTTTGGACGGCATCACCAACACGATGGACGTGAATTTGAGTAGGCTACAGGTGTTGGTGATAGATGGGGAAACCTGGTATGCCTTCAGTCCATGGGGTTGCAAGAAGTCAGACACAACTGAGTGACTAAACGGAACATTATGGGAAATCCTGGCTGTATGAATCACGAGCTGGAATAATTGTGGTTGGAATTAACAACCTCAATTATGCAGATGATACCACTCTAATGGTAGAAAGTGAAGAGGAACTAAAGAGCCTCTTGATGAGGATGGAAAAAGCTTGCTTGAAACTCAATGTTAAAAAAAACTAAGATCATGGCATCTGCTTCCATCACTTTATGGCAAATATAAGGGGGAAAAGTGGAAGCAGCCACAGATTTCATTTTTTTGGGCTCCAATATCACTTTGGATGGTACCACACCCGTGAAATTTGGAAGTAAAGCTATGAAAAACTTAGACAGTGTATTAAAAAGCAGAAACGGCACACCTTGCTGACAACGGTCGGTCTAGTCACAGCTATAATTTTTTCAGAGGTCATGTATGGTTGTGAAAGTTGGACCATAGAGAAGTCTTAGCACCTTCTTTATGCTTTCGAATTGTGGTGCTGGGGAAGACTCTTAGGAGTGCCTTGAACATCAAGGAGATCAAACCAGTCAATCCTAAAGGAAATCAACTCTGAATATTCTTTGGAAGAACTGTTGATGAACCTGAAGCTCCAATACTTTGGCTTCCTGATATGAAGAACTGACTCATTAGTAAAGTCCCTGGTGCTGGTAAAGACTGAAGGCAAAAAGGGAAGAGGATGGCAGAGGATAAGATGGTTAGATAGCATCACAAGTTCAATGGATATGAATTTGAGCAAATTCTGGGAGAAAGAGGACAGAAGAGCTTGATACGCTGCAGTCCGTGGATTGCAAAGAATGACACAAATTAGCAACTGAATGACAACAACAACAACAACAAAATCACTACACAAAAACTGTTAGAATTTTTTAAAGTGAAATTTAAGATTAATTTATAAAAATCTGTTGCATTTCTTTGTACTAATAAGGAAATAACAGAGAGAATATTAAAAACAATATCATTTAAAATCACATCATAGAAAACCTAGGAATAAACTTAACCAAAAAGGTGAAAGATCTATATGCTGAAAATTATAATACATTGAAAGGAAAGTTAACTATAATTCAAATAAATGAAAATGCTCTTGAATTGGAAGAATTAATATTGTTACAATAGTCATACTACACAAAACAATATGTGTATATAATATAATCCCTATTAAATTACCCATGACTTTTTTTTTTCACAGAAGCAAAATAAATAATCCTAAAATTTATATGGAAGCACCAAAAATCGAGAATTGCCAAGCCATGCTGGGTAAAAAAGAGCAAAACTAGAGACATAACCCTTTCAGACTTCAGACTGTAAACTACAAAGCTGTAGTAATCAAATCAACATCGTATTTTAGTAAAAATAGATATATAATATAAATTAATGGAACAGAATACAGAGCCTATAAATAAATGCACATATCTATGGCCAATTAATCTTAGACAAAGGAAACAAGAATATATAATGGATAAAAGTCCTTTCAACAAGTTGTGTTGGGGAAAATGGACAGCTTAATTTTTGTTGTTGCTGTTGTTGTTTGTTTTGGTTGCACAGCACAGCATGTGAGACCTTAATTCCCAGACCAGGGATCAAAGCCTTGCCCCATGCAGTAGAAGAGTGGGGAGTTAACCACTTGGCTTCCAGGAAAGTCCCATGGACTGCTACATGTTAATCAATGAAATTAAAATACTCCCTTGCATCTTCGACAAAAATAAACTCAAAATGGTTTAAAGACCTAAATATAAGACATGATATAATAAAACTCCTAGAAGAGAACATAGACAAAACATTTTCTTGTACCAGTTCAGTTCAGTCGCTCAGTCGTGTCCGACTCTTTGCGACCCCATGAATCGCAGCACTCCAGGCCTCCCTGTCCATCACAAACTCCTGGAGTTTACTCAAACTCATGTCCATTGAGTCGGTGATGCCATCCATCCATCTCATCCTCTGTCGTCCCCTTCTCCTCCTGCCCCCAATCCCTCCCAGCATCAGGGTCTTTTCCAAAGAGTCACCTCTTCACATGAGGTGGCCAAAGTACTGGAGTTTCAGCTTCAGTACCAGTCCTTCCAATGAACACCCAGGACTGATTTCCTTTAGGATCTCCTTGCAGTCCAAGGGACTCTCAAGAGTCTTCTCCAATACCACAGTTCAAAAGCATCAATTATTGGGCACTCAGCTTTCTTCACAGTCTAACTCTCACATCCATACATGACCACTGGAAAAACCTAGCCTTGACTAGATGGACCTTTGTTGGCAAAGCAATGTCTCTGCTTTTTAATATGCTATCTAGGTTGGTCATAACTTTCCTTCCAATGAGTAAGCATCTTTTCTGGTATAAATCATATTAATAGCAATATTTTCTTAGGTCAATGTCCCAAGGCAAAAGAAACAAAAGAAAAAAATAAACAAATGGGATCTAATGAAGCTTAAAGGCTTTTGCACAGCTAAGTAAAGCATCATCAACACAAAAGACAACCTACAGCCTAGGAGAAAATATTGACAAACAATGCAACCAACAGGGATTAATACCCCAAATATACAAGCAGCTCATATAATTCAATCAGAACTTGACAGAAGACCTAAACAGACATTTTGCCAAAGAAGACATACAGATGCCCAAAAGGCACATGAAAAAATTCAACATCTCTAGTTATTAGAGGACATACAAATCAAAACCACACTGAAGTATTACCTCACACTGGTGCTAAGGGTCATCATCAAAATGTCTACAAATTATAGATGCTACAGAGGGTGTTGAAAAAGAGAACCCTTGTACACTTTGGTGGGGATGTAAATTAGTGTGGATACTATGATAAAAAAACAGAACAGAGGTTCCTTAGTAAACTAAAAATAGAGGCACCATATGAGCCAGCTATCCCACTCCTTGGGTATATATTCAGAAAAATGGAAAGCTCTATTTTCAAAAGATACATGCACCCCAATTTCATAATGGCACTACTTAAAATAACTAAGATATGGAAGTAGCCCAAGTGTCTATCACAAGATGATTGATTGACTTAAGAAGATGATTGGGCAATATATATTGCCCAACACTAATGAAATAATGAAATATTATTGATAGTAGCAACATGGATGTATCTAGACAATATTACACTTAGTGAAGAGAATCAGAGAAAGAAAATACAATATGATATCACTCACATGTGGAATCTAAGAATAATTCAAATTAATCTGTATATAAAAAAGAAACAGACTCACAGGCCTAGAAGACAAACATGATTACCATAAGGAAGACGGAGATAGGGACAGATTAAGGGCTTGAGATTAACAAATATAAAATACTATTCATGAAATAGATAAAAAAACAGATTTACTGTATCACGAATTATATTCAATATCCTATAATAATCTGTAATGGAATATAGTATGAATGAAATAGCTGAATCAGTTTGCTGTAAACGTGAAATGAACACAATATTGTAAATCAGCTATATTCCAATAAAAAGAAAGCTTGGAAACAATCTCACACATGTATACTCAACCAATCTTTGACAAGGGTTTCAAGAATACACAAAGGGTACCAGTTAACCTTTTCAACAAATGGTACTGGGAAAACTGGATAACAACATGCAAAAAAAAAAAAATGGCCTGCTACTTTTCATCATACACAGAATATCAACTCAAAATTAATACAAGATTGAAATATGAGACTAGAAACTAAAATTTCTAGAAGTAAACAAAGGAAGAAAGCTTCTTGATATTGATTTTGGCAAGGATTCCTTATTATGATATCAAAACAGGCAACAAATTAAAAAATAGAGAAGTGGGACTACATCAAACTATGAAGTTTCTGCACAGCAAAATAAACAATCAACAGAATGTGAAGGCAATCTCCAGAATGTGAAAAAAAAAATATTTGTAAAGTATATATCTGAAAAGAAGTTAATTTCCAAATTATATAAGGAACTCCTATGATTCAACATCAAAAAATCTCAAATAATTCCAATAAAAATAAGCAAAAGACTTGAACAGACATTTTTCTGAAGAAGACGTCCTATTGGCTTATTTATATGTATGAAAGGAACTCAACATTAATTATCAGGGAAATGAAAATCATCAAAGTTCTCTGAATGTATAGTCATATGTTCATTGTACTTGAAGAACATGGTGGATGCTAATGTGTCTGTAGAGCTGGGTTCTTCTTTTCAGGATATTTGCAGATGAGATCATCAAAATTTTAATATTATATAGATCATGGATTCATAAATATTGATGGAGCATTGACTTAATGTCAAGGCACTGTGTTGGGTGTTGGGGATACAATATTGAACAACACTGGGTTCCTACTCTCAAAGAAATCATATCTAGCATTTAGATAGACAAACAGAAAGGAAGCGTGACAAGAAATATGATAGATGTCAGCCCGAGTCATTATGTATAGTTCATTCTTACATATTATCTTTGCTCAGTGGTTGTCCAAAATTTTTAAGAACTCCAGAGATTTTTATCTCACTACCTTTCTAGGCACAAGCCTCTATACAGCTGCCCACTAGCTCATAAAGTTCTAGCAATACAGAAAATATTTCATAGCAGCTAAGGGCTGAGTGAACTTCAAAGAAGGCCAAAAGAGTAGCTCTGTACAATAGAATAAGCCCTGAAAGTTCACCAGAGGGAAGGTATAAAGAATAAAAAAACAGCAATTCTGGAGATTATTATGGAGTTTTTAAAAATAACAAAGCAGCTGTATGTACATACTCACCTGAAAAGAACTTTAAAATATATGGTTAAGTAAACAAATCATGTCATAGAAAAATACACACCTCTTGGGACTAGGGTGCAGTTTTGCAATTCATTTCTGGAGTCTTTGAACATTTTGCTCTGGGTTCCAGTCTGGATTTACAGACTCCATTTTTATTTCAGCCATATTTCCCACTGCCTCCTTCTGAGTCAAGATGCTCAGAGAAGCTCAGCTATCATCTTAAACCCTATCCTTCATGTCTCCCACTATGTCACATTTCACCTGAATGTACTCAGAAGATAGAGAAGGGAGATAACAAGACAAGGAATTAGAGGACATGATTCAGGAGGTTAATACTGCTACTAACTCACCATATAACTCTGAACAAATCTTTTCTTTCCCTCTGTGGTCTGTTTCCCATTTTGTATAATTAAGTGGTTGGGTAAAATCAGTGTGTTTAAACATTTTTGTACAATAGATGTTTTTATTCAAAGTTTACAAAAAAATAACTGTATAAAAAATGAATGATACAGGTCTCTTGCATTGCAGGTAATTTCTTTACTGTCTGAGACACCAAGGAAGCCATTGATTTAATATATTCTTATAGATGAAAGTGTGGTGTTTACATACAAATTCAATAATGAAGTCATGGATTTTCTGGATGATCATAAGCATTTCAAATCAGGATTTGCTGATATCAGTTGCAGATTAAACTACATAACCAACGTATCCCTGCAATGTGTTTTGTTTACTTTATCCTGTGGAGCACAACTTATGTGACAGGCACTCTGCTAGATACAGGGAACATAATGGAACACAAAGCAGATATGGCCCATATACAAATGAAATTTACCATCCAGTAGAGAAGGCATTCTCACACACAAAAAAATGCTAAGAGGGTAGATTTTATGTTCTGCTCTAATCACAAAACAATTGTAATAAATGAAAAAAGAGAGGGAAAAACTTGGAGGTGATGAGTATATTCATAGCATAGATTGTGGTGGTGATTTAGCTGATACATACTTATCAAATTCACCAAGTTGTATATGTTAAAAATTAACAACGTTTTGTATACCAATCATAACTAAAGTTTTTTGTTTGTTTGTTTTTTGAAAAGTACTCAAATCAAAATTTATCAAATACAAAAAATAGATATAGTCATTTATATAGATCTGGGCATATTTGGGGAAAAAATGGTTTCTTCTTTGTAATTGTGCTTATCTTATGCAGTAAGTAAACCTAAGCCTTCACAATATGAAATAATCTATATTAAATATATGTGTCCAAATGTTTAAAAAACAAAGCAAGATGATGGAACAGGGAAATGACATGAGCCAATATCTGCATTTTTCTTGTTTTATGTTTGTTTGCTTGCTTGTTTGTTTTGATGTGCTGAATGATTGCAGGATATCAGTTCCCTGACCAGGGATCGAACTTGTGCCTCCTATAGTGGAAGCACAGAGTTCTAACCACTGGACCCCCAAGTAATCCCATGAACCAATGTCTGAAAGAAGAGCCAGTCAAGTAAGAACCTGGAGAAAAGTATTAAAAGAAAGAGAGGAATTATACTGAAGCTCAGAAAATGAGGAGTTATCAGACTGAGATGAAGCTAGGAGGGAGACAGGAGCCAGGGCTGAGGACAGAATAAGAATTTTGTCTTCCTGCAAACAGCCTTTGGACTTGCTGTTCTCTCAGCCTGGAATGTCCTTCCCCTAGAAATTTTCAGGATTTACTCTTCAGTTCCTTAAGATCTTTGCTTAAATGTCATAATTTTAAACGAGAACTTTCTTGATCATCTTATTTATAATCGAAATGATATTTTTGCCAGGCATTCCCAATTCTTCTCTTCTGCATTATTTTTTCTATACTATTTATCACCATCTGGGATACTACATATTTCTTAATCACTTGCATACTGTCTATCCCATTGTACTAGAATACAAAATACTTGAAAGTCATGATTTTTTGGTATGTTGTTCAATGTGATAGTCCCTATGAAATGTCTAATAAAATTGATTTTTGTGGTAAAGAAAATTCTAAAATGGCCTACAAAGATCACTGTCTTTTGGTGGTGGTGCTGTTCAGTTGCTAAACAGTGTCCGACTTTTTGTGATTCCATGGACTGTAGCATGCCAGACTTCCCTGTCCTTCAATATCTCCCAGAGTTTGGTCAAATTCATGTCCATTGAGTTGGTGATGCTATCCAATCATCTTATCTTCTGTTGTCCCCTTCTCCTCCTGCTCTCAATCTTTCGCAGCATCAAGGTCTTTTCCAATGAGCCAGCTCTTCACATCAGGCAACCAAAATACAGGAGCTTCAGCCTCAGCATCAGTCCTTCCAATGAATATTCAGGACTGATTTTGTTTAGGATTGACTGGTTTGATTTCCTTGCCATCTGAGGGGCTCTCAAGAGTCTTTACCAGCACCACAGTTTGAAAGCATCAATTCTTCAGCGCCCAGCCTTCTTTATTGTTCAACTTTCACATCTGTACATGACTTTTGGAAAAAAACACAAAAACATAGCTTTGACTATGCAGACCTTTGTTGGAAAAGGGATGTCTCTGCTTCTTAGTACACTGTCTAGGTTTGTCATAGTTTTTCTTCGAAGGAGAAATCATCTTTTAATTTCATTTAAAGTCACCGTTCACAGTGATTTTGGAGCCCAAGAAAATAAAACCTGTCAACAAAAGAGTCCAAAATGTAGTACTTAGGTGCAACCTCAAAAATGACAGAATGATCTCAGCTCATTAAACACCACAGTAATCCAAGTCTATGCCCCAACCACTAATACTTAAGAAGCTGAAGTTTTATGAAGATCTTCTAGAACAAACACCAAACAACACCTTCTAGAACTAACACCAAAGAAAGATATCCTTTCCATCATAGAGGATTGGAATGCAAAATAGGAAGCCTAGAGATAGCTGGAGTAACAGGCAAGTTTGGCTTTGGAGTACAAAATGAAGCAGGGTAAAGATTAACAGAGCTTTGTCAAGAGAACACAGCAAGAGATCATAGCAAAGACCCTCTTCCAACAATAGAAGAGATTACTGTACATATGGACATCACCAGATGGTCAATACTGAAATCAGATTGAATTTATTCTTTGCAGATGAAGATGGAGAAGCTCTATACAGTCAGCAAAAACAAGAGTTGGAGCTGACTGTGGTTCAGATCATTAGCTCCTTATTGAAAAATTCACCCTTAAATTGAAGAAAGTAGGGAAAACCACTAGGCCATTCAGTTCAGTTCAGTGCAGTCACTCAGTCATGTCTGACTATTTGTGACCCCATGGACTGCAGCATGCCAAGCTTCCCTGTCCATCACCAACTCCTGGAGCTTGCTCAAACTCATGTCCATTGAGTCAGTGATGCTATCCAACCATCTTATGCTCTGTCTTCCCCTTCTCCACCCACTTCCACTCTTTCCCAGCATCAGGATCTTTTCCAATGAGTCAGTTCTTCGCATCAGGTAGCCAAAGTATTGGAGCTTCAGCCTCAACATCAGTCCTTCCAATGAATGTTCAGGAGGATTTTCTTTTAGGATGGACTGGTTGGATCTCCTTGTTGTCCAATGGACTCTCAAGAGTCTTCTCCAACACCACAGTTCAAAAGCATCAATTCTTCAATGCTCAGCTTTCTTTATGGTTCACCCCTCACATCTGTACAGATATGACCTAAATCAAATCCTTTATGTTTATATAGATGATAAATAGATTCAAGGGATTAGATATGGTAGAGAGAGTGCCTGAAAAACTGTGGAGAGAGGTTTGTAACATTGTATAAGAGGCTGTGCATCCCCCCTCCCAAAAAAAGAAATTCAAGAAAGCAAGGTTGTTGTCTGGAGACCTTACAAATAGGTGAGAAAAGAAGAGAAGTGAAAAGCAATGGTAAAATGGAAAGATATGCCCAACTGAATGCAGAATTCAAAAGAAAAGCAAAGAGAGATAAGAAAGCCTTCCTAAGTGAAAATGCAAAGAAAAACAGTAGTATGGGAAAGACTAGAGATTTCTTCAAGAAAATTGGAGATACCAAGGGAAAATTTCATGCAAAGATGGACACTATAAAGGACAGAAATCGTAAGGACTTAACAGAAGCAGAAGATATTAAGAAGAGTTGGCAAGAATACACAGAAGAGCTGTTCAAGAAAAGGTCCTAATGACCCAAATAACCACAAAGGTGCAATCACTCACCTAGAGCCAGATATCCTGAAGTGTGGAGTCAAGTGGACCTTAGGAAGTGTTACTATGAACAAAGCTAGTAGAGGTAATAGAATTCCAGTTGAGCTATTTCATATCCTTTTGGTGTACAGTTATTCAATAAAACACTAACTTAGGTCATACTGAGAAGGAATTTTATTGTTAGTTGCTGTCCTAAATTAGTTTACATTAAGATAAGGAGATTATCCAGGCAGACATGATATGAATCTTTGAAAGCAGAATTTTCTTCAGCTAGTGGTAGAAGAGAAAGCAAAATTTTAAAGCCAAGATTTATTTGATGTGCTCTTGTTGGCATAAAATGGATGAAGCAGAGACTGGCCCCTGGTTAATAGCAGGAAATGAAATAGTCCTTCAACAGTCTTATGATGATAAGAAACTGAATTCTTCTAAATATGAGAATAAGCTTTGAAAGGAATCTTTCCCTAGAGCCTCAGCCCAGCTGCCACTTCTAGTTTGATGATACTCTGAGCAGAGAACCATGCTGTTGAGTTACCATACTTCTTAGCTGGAGAATAGTGAGCTAATAAATGGATGTGGTTTTAGTTCTTTAGGTTTGTGGTACAAGAAGAACATAAATGCTCTGTTCAGAAGATATCTTTCCTGCTTGGCCTAATGGTTCTGCCAGGACAGATGCAGTGGCATACCATGATGGCCTTGAAAAGGCCATCATTTGGAGGAAATATTATGGGAAAGCTTAAAGTTAAAGGTCTTTCAGAAACAGCTTATGTACTTATAATGTTGTTCAGGACCTTTGGGGTCCTGAGATTGGAATATCCTTCTCCTTGAGTCACAATAATAATCTAGAGGAGATATGCAAAAGATCTTGGCAAATTAGAGATCTTCGGACACAAGAAGACACCTGCAGACCAATATTCTTTAAAAAGTGTGGGTGATATCAGCAAGCTTGCCAGTCAAAAGTCTAATCAGGCTTATTTCCCCAGAGAGCAAATGGAAGAACTTGATACCCTTTCTATCTACAGTGTAACTCGGGCTTTCAATGCAAAGGCAATCTTGCAAATGCATATTTCACTTACAAATATGTTTTCCTCCCCTACAAGATTCTGCGTTAGGGAATATGTATTACTTCTCTCCAGAAGTCTCCCTTCTTCTCATTCTTTGTGCTTGCCCTAGTGCCAACAAATATATGCCAGGTACTTTTCATCTAGAACCAGAAAAAAAATAGCCACATTCCTGGAGATTTGTTTTAACAGACAGAGGAAGCTTTTCTTTCCTCCTATATCAGCTTTGGGCCCACAGGCTTAGGCCATAGGCTTAAGTACTTTTGTGTCATAAAGACTCCTCAGAAAATAAGAATCTCAGGATCTCTGACCTTTATCACCTCCTAAGTTGTCTCTGGAACCTTTGAAATCTACACAAAATCTTCAGTAGGTTTAAACACATCTTTGAGAGTGTGCTGGGAAGTAGAACTTGAAAGCAACACATCAAGGACTATCAGTAGACTGGAGAAAGCAGTAGAGAGAGCAAGAAAAGACCAACTTTGAGTAGAGTAGTGGTCTGGAGTGAATGCTGGCTGAGGCAATCAGAAGAAAAATACCAGAATATACCTGTATAAAATGTGCTCTTTCCTAAGCAAATGCCGAAAATAACCTGGGGAGGAAACTCTGGTAAGAGATGTGACTTCTTGGGTAATTGATGTAAAGGGTGTTTGAACTTTAAACAAAAATGAAATTGCTGAAGAATATCAAAGAAGTTGAGTCCACTGAAGTCATGTCTCCATTACCTGCTGACAGCAACCCATGGTAAAGGCAATGACAGCAGGGTTCAGAGTGTTCATTAACTTGCCCAAGGCCACAAGCTGTGTGACACAGAAGATGAGGCTGTGATTTGAACCCAGACGTGCTTAGTTCCAAAGCACAGTTCCATTGCTTCACTATAGTACATTATAGTAGCCAAAAATAAATGTAAACACTTAAGATTGTGGCAAAGGAGTATAGATCAATTTGGAAACTGATCAGTCTTGGAGCCTGAAGTGATAGTAATTTCCTTTCTTGCTGTTGCCACCATCTGGATTGGGGTATTTTTTATACACTACTGACCCAATGATTTCTATCTCCTTGCTATCTTATTATCATACCCTGAAAGTGTACCTGCAAGCTTCATATTGGACTTATTCTAGATTCAGCTACATTGAAAAATAAGATCATATTTAAAAACAGGAAAAACAATTAGACACCTTGGAAGATAATAGCTGTAAGAAGAGATCATGTTTTTCTTCAGAATGAAACTTCAGAATATAGTATATTTCCATACTCTCCCTCACCTAACCCAAGTATGTGCCCCAATTGAAGATAATTTACTATTTATAAGGAAAGGGAAAAAATAACTCAGAAAACTTATTTGAAAGATTCAAATCCTTCCTGGATTCAAGCACATTCTTATAAGAGACCATCTCAAATTATTTAAATGAAGATGAATTGAACAACATACAGGCTGCAATTGCCTTAAAGTACACAGGCATGAATTTCCCTCCCTTCAACCTCAGAGTAAAGGACTTGGGGCAAAATAGAGGGACTAACACTGAACCCCAAACATGTGGAAAAACACCAGAGCTGGCCTGAGGTGTCTGCTCATTATTAATTAATAATATTGTAATAATATTCATAATGTTTTAATACTTATTAATGATAGCCATAGCAATATATTGCTGTGGGACTTTCATCCTGGAAGACTTGAAGCCCTTAAGAGAAACCTCTATAAGTACTTATGTTCCTTTTCTTTAGTATGGGTTCCTCCAGCTCCTAGAATCCAAGGAAGTTTTTAAGACTATCACAGGACTCAGGCTACCAGCCCTTAGTTTTCAGTCCAACTGAAATTCCATAGACCCATTTGAGGATCAGAAGAAATATTGGCTCCCTCAAGCATGAGAAGAACTCTGTTAAGTCTGAGTTCTGAGGCAGATGTATTACAAGCATCTCTTTGAGACTCTGGCTGACCACTATTATTTTCTTGCCAGGAGGCATGAAAACAGCTTTTTATTATCAGCTTCCTCCCACTAGAATATAAGTAGAGAAGGAAAGCATCTGCCTTATTTAGGGCTCTATATTCAGTTTCCAGAGCACTGGTTGGTGAAAAATAGCAACATTTACTGTAGGAATATTAGAGCATATATTAGATCTATTTTTGCATGTAAGGACCTTAAAAGTCTCCATTCTGCCCTAATGAGTAAAAAGCGGAACACACTGAAAAATCAGCTCTTCTTGAATCTGTAAGAGGGGAGGACACAGAGAAAACTGTCGCCAGCACAATAGGAGAGAAAGACAAATATAGAGAATCATGGCTTACTAAAGCATAGGCTCACAAGCACAACTGACAGGAATCATTGCCAACATAAGAAAACTGGAACTGTTATTGAAAATTTGCTGAAAGCTCAGTGTGGACAACTTTTAGAGTTAAACACTTCAGGAGGACTTGGGAACAGGGGTACATGATTTTGTGAAATTTAGTCAACCAGGATCTCACAGTAAATAATGGAGAAAAGTTTCCTAACAAAACAGAATTGAAATCCTAGGAATAAATCCACACATATATGGTAAACTAAGATTTGACAACAGAGCCAAAAATACTCAGTGGAAAAGGATAATCTCTTCATTAAATAAAGGGCATTAGGAAAACTGACTATCTACTTGCAAAAGAATGAAAATTGGCCCAATCTTACATCATTCACAAAAAAAATTGACTTGGATTAAGGACTTACCATAGATTTAAACCCTTAAAATTTCTAAAAGAAAAAAATGGAGGAAAGTTCCTGACATTCATTTTAGCAACGCTTTCTTGGATATGATACCAAAATCATAACATAAAAGCAAAAATTAACAAGTGGGACTACATCAAACTAAATTTCTGTTCAAGAAAAGACACAGTCAACAAAATGAAAAGGCAACCTATGGAATGAAAGAAAAAAAAACTGCAAATCTTATATCTTATAAGCTGTTTCTATTCAAACTTAATAAGCAACTCATACAATTTAATAGCAAAATAGCAAACAGCTTGATTTTCTAAAAGGGCAGTAGACTTGAACAGACATTTTTCCAAAGAAGACATACAAATTGCCAACAAGTACATGAAAAAGAGCTCAATATCACTAATCAGAAGAATGCAAATCAAAATCACAAATGATATACTATCTCATAACTGTTAAAAAGACTATTATCAAAAAGACAAGAGATAAAAAGTTCTAGTAAAGATATGGAAAAAAAGGAACATTTGTGAATTCACTGTTGTTTGGAATGTGGATTGAAGAGATTTCTTAAAAAATTAAAAATAGAATTGTCATATGATCTGACAATCTAACTTCTGGATGTAAATCTGAAGAAGATGAAATCACTATCTCAAAGAGTTATCTGCACTTCTTTGTTTATTGCAGCATTATTCACAATATCCAAGACATGAAATGACTTGTGTCAATTAACAAATAAATGGAGAAGTAAAAAAATACACACACACACACACACAGTCCTGGAATATTATTCAACTACAGAAAGAAGGAAATCCTTGCACAAATTCTGCAATTGTTGAGACAACATGGATGGACTTCAGTAGCCTTATGCCAAATGAAATAAATCACACAGAAGAGGACAAATAGTAATCTCACATACATGTAATATCTAAAAACATCAAACTCATAGAAACAGAGTAAAATGGTGATTACCAGAAATTGAGGCATGTGAAAAATAGGGAGATGTTGATCAAAGTGTAGAAAATTTAGTTATAAGATTAGTAAGTTCTAGGGACCTAATATATAGTGTGGTGACTATAATTAATAATACTATATTGTACAATTATAGTTGTATGAGAGTGGATCTTTAGTCTCATCATACCAACAGTTAAATGGTAATTATCTGTAATAAGGAATGTCTTAACCTTTCTCTCTCTCTCTCTCTCTATATATATATATATATATATATATATATATATATATATATATATATATATATATATATAATCATCACAATATGCACCCTTACTCTGGAGAAGGAAATGGTAGCCCACTACAGTAGTCTTGCCTGGAGAGTTCCATGGATGGAGGAGGCTGGCAGGGTTGCAAGGGTTGGACACAACTTAGTGACTAAACCACCACCCACCACCCCTTTAATTTGGAATGTTATGTGTCAGGGAAGGAACTAAAGAGCCTCTTGATGAGGATGAAAGAAGAGGGTGAAGAAGCTGGCTTAAAACTCAATATTAAAAAAAAATTAAGATCATGGTATCTGATCCCATCACTTTGTGGCAAGTAGAAGGGGAAAAGGTGGAAGCAGTGATGGACTTCCTTCTCTTGGGCTCTAAAATCACTGTAGATGGTGCCTGAAACCATGAAATTAGAAGACAATCTCTTACTGGCAGGAAAGCTATGACAAATTTAGACAGTGTATTAAAAAGCAAAGACATCACTTTGCTGAAAAATGTCCGCATAGTCAAGGCTATGGTCTATCCAGTAGTCATGTATGGATGTGAGAGTTGGACCATAAAGAAGACAGAGTACCGAAGAATTGATGTTTTCAAACTATGATTCTGGAGAAGATTCTTAAGAACACCTTGGACAACAAGGGGATCAAATCAGTCAATCCTAAAGGAAATCAGTCCTGAATACTCACTGGAAGGATTGATGCTGAAGCTCTAATACTTTGGCCACCTGATGTGAAGAGCCAACTCATTGGAAAAGATGCTGATGCTGGAAAAGATTGAGGGCAAGAGGAGAAGGAGATGACCGAGGATAAGTTGATTGGATAGCATCACCAATTCAATGGACGTGAACTTGGGCAGACTCCAGGAGATGGTGAGAGACAGGGAGGCCTAGCATGCTGCAGTCCATGGTGTCTCAAAGAGTCAGACTTGACTTGGAGACTAAATAACAACAATCAAAACATTACAATGTGCATCCTCAATTTTCAATGTTATATGTCAATTATAATTCTGTAAATCTAGAAAAAAACAATCCCCTCCTGTTATCAGCAATAAAGGGGAAAATAAATTATTTTAAAATATACCAGAGATATTGGTTCAAGATGGAAGAATAAAAAAAAAAAAAAAAAAACATGAACTCAACTCCTCCTGTGAAAGCACCAAAATATCAACTAGCTATTGAACAACCATTGACGGGAGAATGCTAAAACCCACCAAAAAAAAAAAAAAAAAGGTACTCCATAACTAAAGTCAAAGGATAAGCTGCAAAGATAATGTACCCAACAGCTGGACGACCCACAAATTGGAGAATGATAATACCAAAGAAGTTCTCTCACTGTTGTAAAGTTTCTGAGCCTCACAACAGGCTTCCCAGACTAGGAATCTGGCAAAGGGACTAGGAATCCCAAGTGAATCTAACTTTGAAGGGCAGTGGGGTTTGATTGTAGGACTTTCACAGGACTCGGGGAAAGAAAGACTCCATTCTTAGGGGGCACAAACAAAATCTTATGTGAAAAAGGACCCAGGGAAAAGGAGTATCACAATGATCCCACAGGAGAATGAAACAAACATACATGCAATTGTTGGAGGGTCTCCTGCAGAAGCCTGGGTCAGCAGTGGCTCACTGCAGGCATGGTAGCACTGGCAGCAGCAGTCCAGGGAGGTGCTCCTTGGAAGGAGTCTTCTTAAACTTCACCATTATCCCTACCACTGAAACTGCAGACTCCAGGGCTTGGTTGCCTCAGGCCAAAAATAATAACAGGAAAGGAGCACAGCCTCACACATTATCAGAAAACTGGATTAAAGTTTTACTGAACACGGCTTTAACCATCAGAGCAAGATTCAGTTTTTCCCACCACCAGTCCTTCCATTAGGAAGCTTGCACAAGCCTCTTAGCCTCATCAACCAGAGAGCAGACAAAAGAAGCAAGAAGTTCAATTCCAGAGACTCCAGAATGAGTGCTTCCCTGTTGGCTCAGTGGTAAAGAATCAGCCTGCCAATACAAGAGATGTGAGTTCAATCTCCGAGTCAGGAAAATCCCCTGGAGAAGGAAATGGCAACTCACTTCAATATTCTTTCCTGGGAAATCCCACAGACAGAGGAGCCTGGCAGGCTACAGTCCATGGGTTCACAAAAGAGTCAGGCATGACTTAGAGACTAAGCAACAACAACCAGAAAAAGAAAATGCAATCGCAAAAGTTAACCAAATGAAAAGGCAGAGGAGTATGTCCCAGAGAAAGGAACAAGATAAAATTCCAGAAAAAAACAACTAAATGAAGTGAGGATAGACAACCTCCCAGAAAAAAGAATTCAGAATAATGATAATGAAGATGATCCAGGTTCTTGGAGAAAGAATGAAGAAGTTTCAATAAATGTTTACCAAAGACCTAGAAGAACTAAAAAACAAACCAATAGACATGATGAATATAATAGGAATCAAGAGCAGAATAACCAGGGCATAAAAATGGTTAAAGCAAGATGGTGGAAATCACTGTGGCAGAGCAGAATATAGAAGAAAGAATGAAAACAAAGACAACCTATGAAACCTCTGGAACAACAGTAAATGCACCAACATTCTCATTATACATGTCTCAGAAAGAGAAGAGAGAGAGAGAGGCCTCAAGAAGATACTTGAAGAGATAATAGCTGAAAAATTCCCTAACACGGTGAAGGAAAGATTCAACCAAGTCCAGGAAGAACATAGAGCCAAGCAGGATAAATCCATGGAGGAATACACTGAGACACATAGTAATCAAACTGACTAAAATTAAAAACAGATAAAATTAAATGTAACATGTGAAAAGTGACAAATAGCATACACAAGGACTTCCATAAGGTTATCCAGTGATTTCTTAACAGAAACTCTACAAACAAGAAGGGAATGGCATGATACATTTTAGGTGATGAAAGGGAAGACTCTACAACCAAAAATACTCTATCCAGCATGACTTTTATTCAGATTTGATGAAGAAATCAAACGTTTTTCAATCAAGCAAAAGTTAAAAGCATTCAGCACACGAAACCAACTTTACAACAAATGTTAAAGGAACTTCTCTAGACAATATACACAGAGAAGGAAAAGACCAACAAAAAATAGACACCAAACAACTAAGAAAATGGTAATAGGATCACACATATCAATAAGTACCTTATATATAAATGGATTAAATGTGACAAGCAAACAACATAGACTGGCTGGATAAATACAAAAATAAGACCTACATATGCCCTGTCTACAGGAGACCGACCTCAGACCTATAGATATTTGCAATCTTAAAGTAAGAGGATGGGAGAAGGTATTCCACGTAAATGGAAATCAAAGGAAATAGGAGTAGGAATACTCATAACAGACAAAATAGACTTTAAAACAAAGACTGTTATAAGATGAAACCAAGGACACTATATAACGATCAAGGGTTCATTCCCACAAGACATAATAATTATAAATATATATACACCCAACATAGGAGCACCACAATATGTAAGGCATATACTAAAACTGTAAAGGGAGAAATCAGGAGTACTATTAATACAATAAGAGTGGAAGATTTTAACACCCCACTTTCATCAATGAACAAATTATCCATACAGAGAATTGATATGGAAATACATGCCTTAAATGACCCTTTAGCTCAAATAGACTTAATTTGTATTCATAGGACACTCCATTCAAAGCAAATGAAGACTGACTAGAAACTTCTGGGCCAGAGTATGCATTCTCCATAAGTGCACACAGAACATTCTCCAGGATTGGTCACATGCTGGGCCACAAGTTGAGCCTTAGAAAATTTAAGATAATTAAAATTATATCAAGTATTTATATCTATTCTGATCATAATGGTATGTAATTTGAAATAACCTCAAGAAAAAAAGTAAACTACACAAGCATGTGGAGGCTAAACAATATGCTATTAAAAAACCAATTGCTAACTGAAGAAATCAAAGGGGAAATAAAAAATACCTAGAAACAAATGAAAATGAAAGCACAACAGTCCAAACTCTATGGAATACAGAAAGTAGTTCTAAGGCAGTTTATAGCAATCCAATCTTACCTCAAGAAACAAGAAAAATCTCAAATAAACACCCTAACATTACACCTAAAACAACTAAAGAAAGAAGAAAAAGCAAAGCCTAAAGTTAGTAGAAAGAAAGAAATCATAAAGATCTGAGCAAAAGAAATGAACTGGAGACAATGAAAATTTTAGAGATCAGTGAAACTGAAAGTTGTTTCTTTGAAAATATAAACAAAATTTATAAACCTTTAGCCAGGCTCACCTATAAAAATAGGAAAGGATTCAAATCAATAAAATTAAAAATGTAAAAGGAGAATTTATAACTGACTTCACAAAAGTACAACAGACTACTATGAGCAAATGTATGTGAATAAAATGAACAACCTGGATGAAATGGACAAATTCTTAGAAAGGTACAATCTCCAACGTATGAACCAGGAAGAAATAGGGAATATGAACAGGCCAATCACAAGCACTGAAAATAAAACTGTGACTTTAAAACTTCCAATAAACAAAAGTCCAAGACTGGATGACTTCACAGGCAAATTTCATAAAACATTTAGAGAAGAGTTAACACTTATCCTCCTGAAACTGTTCAAAAAAATTCCAGAGGAAGGAAAACTACCAAACTCATTCTGAGATCACCATCACCATATTACCAAAACCAGACAAAGATACCACATAAGAAGAAAACTACCAGCCAGTAATACAGATGAACATAAATGCAAAAATCCTCAAAAAAATGTTAATTCTATCAATCTGAAACTAACAGTACATTTAAAAGATCATACACCATGATCAAATGGGATTTATCCTGAGATGCAAGGATTTTAATATCCACAAATCAATCACTGTGATAAGCCACATAAACAAAATGAAGAATAAAGACCATATCAGCATCTCAATACATGCAGAAAAATCTTTAGACAAAATTCAGCACTCATTTATGATAAAAGCTCCCCAGAAAGTGGGCATAGAGGGAACATACCTCAACATAATAAAGGCCATATGTGGCAAACCTACAGCTAACATCATACTCAATGATGAAAAGCTGAAAACATTTCTTCTAAGATGAGGAGCAAGCCAAAAACGTCCATTCTCATCACTTTTATTCAACATAGTTTTGAAAGTTCTAGATGCAACAATCAGAGGAGACAAAGTAAAGGGAATCCAAATTGGAAAAGAAGTAAAACTGTCACTGCTTGCAGAAGACATGATACTATACATAGAAGATCCTAAAGATACTACCAGAAAGTTACTAGAACTCATCAATAAATTTGGTAAAGTTGCAGGCTCAAAATTATACACACAAATCTGTTGCACTTCTCTACACTAATAACTAAAGATCAGAAATAGAAATTCAAGAAACAATTCCATTTACTATTGCATCAAGGAGAGTAAAATACCGAGGAACAAGACTACCTGAGGACACAAAAAGATATATACTCCAAAAACTGTGAGATGTTGATGAAAGAAATCAAAGAAGAGATGAGCAAATGAGAAGATATACCATGTTTGTGGATTGGAATAACCAGTGTTGTCAAAATGACTCTGCTATATATACTCCAAAAACTGTGAGATGTTGATGAAAGAAATCAAAGAAGAGATGAGCAAATGAGAAGATATACCATGTTTGTGGATTGGAATAACCAGTGTTGTCAAAATGACTCTGCTACTCAAGGAAATCTATGAATTCAATGTAATCCCTCTCAAATTACCAATAGCATTTTTCACAGAACTAAAGCAAACAAACAAAAAAAATTTGTAGGGAGAAACAAAAGACCCTAAGTAGCCAAAGCTATCTTGAGAAAGAAAAATTAAACTGGAGAATTCAGGCTCCCTGACTCAGACTATACTGCAAAGCTACAGTCATCAAAACAGTGTAGTATTGGCACAGAAATAGATATATAGATCAATGAAACAAGATAGAAGACTCAGAAATAAAACTATGCACCTCTGGTAAATTAATCTATGACAAAAGAGACAAGACTACACAATGACGGAAAGACAAACTCTTCAACAAATGGTGCTGGGGAAATTGGACAGTTACATGTTAAAAAAACAAACAAAGAAAGAAACAAACAACTAAATTAGATCATACTTTAAAGTCTTACACAAAAATAAGCTCAAAATGATTAAAGACCTAAATGTGAGACTGAACACTATAATACTCCTAGAGGAAAACATAGACCAAACATTTTCTGACATAAACTGCTGCAATATCTTTTTTTATCTGTTTCACAGAATAATGGAAATAAAAGCAACAATAAGCAGATGGGACCTACTTACACTCAAAAGCTTTTGCACAGAAAAAGAAACAGTAAACAAAACAAAAAGACAACCCACACATTGGGAGAAAAT
>NC_057419.1:60974000-61006403 GCF_019320065.1 Cervus canadensis
CCTGCCCCCTGAGAAATCTGTATGCAGATCAGAAGCAACATCTAGAACTGGACAAGGAACAGCAGACTGCTTCAAAATTGGGAAAGGAGTACGTTCAAGGCTATGTATTCTCACCCCCACTATGTAACTTCTATGCAGAGTAAGTCATGCTGAAATGCTGGGGGCTTGGATGAAGTGCAAGTCTTAGAAAATCAAGGATTGGCCCAGGAGAAATATCATAACCTTCAGATATGCAGATTGAAACCACTGTATTGTGCAGAAAGTTGAAGAGGAAACTAAGGAGCCTCCTTGATGAAAGTGAAAGAGGAGAGTGAAAAAAACTGGCTTAAAACTCAACGTTCAAAAACTGTTCTGTATTTCCTGTGTCTCTTTGTTCTGTTTTGCATATAGGGTTATCGTTATCACCTTTCTAAATTCCATATATATGTGTTAGTATGCTGTAATGTTCTAAGATCATGGCATCCTGTTTCATCACTTCATGGCAAATAGATGGGGAAACAACTGAAACAGTGACAGATTTTATTTACTTGGGCTTCAAAATCACTGCAGATGGTGACTGCAGCCATGAAATTAAAAGACACTTGCTCCTTGGAAGAAAAGTTATGACCAACATAGACAGCCTATTAAGAAGTAGAAACATTACTTTGCTGACAAAGGTCCATCTATTCAAAGCCATGGTTTTTCCAGTAGTCATGTATGGATGTGAGAGTTGGGCTATAAAGAAAGCTGAGCACCAAAAAATTGATGTTTTTGAACTGTGGTGTTGGAGAAGACTCTGGAGAGTCCCTTGGACTGCAAGGAGATCAAACCAGTCCATCCTAAAGGAAATCAGTCTTAAATATTCATTGGAAGGACTGATACTGAAGCTAAAATTCCAATACTTTGACCACCTGATGCAAAGAACTGACTCATTGGAAAAGACCCTGGGAAAGATTGAAGGCAGGAGGAGAAAGGGATGACAGAGGATGAGATGGCTGAATGCCATCACCAACTTAATGGACATGAGTTTGAGCAAACTGGGATTTGCTGATGGACAGGCAAGACTGGCGTGCTACAGTGCATGGGTTTGCAACGAGTTGGGCATGACTAAGTGACTGAACTGAACTGAACTGATCCCATCAATAGAATAAAAGAAAAAAAAACCAAAAGATAATCTCAATAGATGAAAATAAAGCATTGGAAAAACATTCATCATCAGGTCATGCTAAAGACCCTTAACAAATCTTTTATAAAAGGAATTTTCTTCAACATAATATTGACCATATATGTTGAGTTCACAGCCAACATCATAGTGGTGAAAGTTTGCAGGATATTCCTCCAAGGTAAGGAAAAAGACAAAAGTGCTTGCTCTCCTCATTCCTACTCAACCTGTTAATAGTACTGCAAGTCCTAGACAAAAGAATCAGGGAAGAAATAGAAATAGTGATAAAAGCCATCAGAACTGTAAAGGAAATTTTAAAGTTGGCTCTATTAGCAAATGAAATAATTTTATTTACAGAATATCCTAAAGATTCCCTTCCCAAAATCCTTTCAGATCTAATCAACAAATTCAGTAAAGTTGCAGGATAGAAAATTAATATGAAAAATTACTGGCCTATCTATAACTCGACAATGAATTATCTGAAGCTGGAAAAAAACCCATCTATGATACCATCAAAAATAATAAAATACTTAGAAATAAATTTTACCGAGGTGATGAATTTTTTTTTTTTTTGTACACCAAAAGTCATAAGACATTGATAAAAGAAATTGAAGGAAACTCAAAATAAATGGAATGATATTCCACGTTCAAGTACTGGAAAAAATAATATTGTTGATACCTCCATACAACCCAAAGCCATGAATAGATTCAATGCAATCCCTATCAAGAGTCCAATGGCATTTTTTACATGATTGAAAAAATCCTAAAATTGATATGGAACCACAAAAGACCCCAAATAGTAAAAGAAATCCTGAAAAAGAAGAATGAAATGGGAGAAGGCATCACAGTCTCTGATTTCAAGTCATATTAAGTTACAGTAACCAAACCTGTATGCTACTGGCATAAAAAACAGAAAAAAAAAATGATAATATTGAGAGGCCAGAAACAATTTCATGTATTGTACAGCCAACTGACACTTGACAATGGAGCCAAGAACACTCAGTGGAGAAATTACAGTCTCTTCAATAAAGGAACTTGGGAAAATTGGATACTGTCATTTAAGAAAATGAAACTAGACTCGTCTTACACAATTAAAATTTTTTAATTCAAAATGGTTTAAAGATGTAAAATTGAACTGTAAAACAAAACTCCTAAAGAAAACATAGAAAAGAAATTCTTTGATGTGGGTCTTGGCCGTGATTTTTGGATAATGCCTAAAGTACAATTTTTTATTTTTTAAATTGGAAGCTAAAGTTTCTTACAACAAAATGAAATGATCAACAAAACAAAAAGACAACCTACAGAATGGGAAATTACTTGCAAACCATATCTCATAAGGGGTTAATACAAAAAAATATATAAAGATCTCACAGTCATCAATAGCAAAATCAAACAATCCAATTTCAAAAAATGGTTAAAGTACGTTAATAGCCATTTTCAAAGAAGTCATAAAATGGATTTACAAGAACATGAAATGTTGCTCAGCATCACTAATCATAAGGTAAATATAGATCAAAACCACAATATCACCTCAGATCTGTTAGAATGGCTATAATTAAAAAAAAAGAGGGGGTACAACAAAAGTTAGTGAGGATGTGAAGAGAAGGGAACACTTTTACACTGTTGGTGGGATTGGAAATTGGTACACTCATGAGGCAAAAGAATATGGAGGTCTCTCAATAATTAAAAATAGAATAACCATATGATTTAACAATTTCACTTCTGGAATATATCCAAAGGAAACAAAACCTATGTTAAAAAGACATCGCCACTCATGTTCACAGCAGCATTAGTTACAACAGCAGAGACATAGAAATAGCCTATGTGTCTACTGATGGATGAATGAACAAATAACTTGTGGAATACACAATGGAATACTATTCAACCATATGGTTTTTCCAGTAGTCATGTGCAAATGTGAGAGTTGGCTCATAAAGAAGGCTGAGTGCTGAAAAATTGGTGCTTTCTAATTGTGGTGTTGGAGAAGACTCTTGCAAGTCCCTTGGACTGCAAAGTGATCAAACCAGTCAATCCTAAAGGACATCAAACCTGAATTGGAGGGACTGATGATGACTGAAGCTCCAATACTTTGGCCACCTGTTGGGAAGAGCTAATGCATTGGAAAAGACCTTGATGATGAGAGAGATTAAAAGAAAAAGGAGAAACGGGTGGTAGAGGATGAGATGGTTAGATAACATCACTGACTCAATGGACATGAATTTGAGCAAACTCCAGAAAATAGTGAAGGATAAAGGAGTCTGGCATGCTGCAATCCATGAGGTCACAGAGTTGGACATTACTTAGCCACTGAACAATAAAATTGTTCAACTATATTAAAAAAATCTTATGATCTGCCACAATATGGGTGAACCTTGGGGTGCACTATACTAAGTGAAGTAAGCTTGACTGAGAAAGACAAATGCTACATGACCTCAGTTATTTGTGGACTCTAAAACACAAAGTATATAAAAAGAGATCAGATTTATCCTTAGCAGAGGGAAGGGAAAAAGAAATGCAACAAGGCAAAATTGTTGTCTGAGGAGGCCTTACAAATAGCTGAGAAGAAAAGCAAAAGGCAAAGGAGAAAAGGAAAGATATACCCATTTAAATGCAGAGTTCCAAAGAATAGCAAGAGGTGATAAGAAACCCTTCTTAAGTGAACAGGGTAAAGAAATAGAGGGAAAAAGTTAGAATGGGAAAGACTAGAGATCTCTTCAAGTAAATTAGAGATATCAAGGGAACATTTCACACAAAGATGGGCACAATGAAGGACAGAAAGGATATGGATCTAACAGAGCAGACTATATTAAGATGAGGTGGCAAGAATATACAGAAGAACTGTACCTTTTTTCTACATCATCATAGCATAACCACAATGCTAATGCAATGTGGTTGTAACCACCTTACTCTGCTAAATGGTGTGATCACTCACCTCTAGGTGAGTGCAAAGTCAAGTGGGTCTTAGGAAGCATCACTATGAACAAAGCTGGTGGAGGTGAGAGAACTCCATCTGAGCTACTTCAAATCCTAAAAGGTGATGCTGCTAAGATGCTGCATTCAATATGCAAGCAAATTTGGAAAACTCAGCTGTGGCCACAGGACTAGAAAAGGTCAGTTTTAACTCCATTCTCAAAGAAGGGCAATGTCAAAGAATGTTCAACTTACCACACATTTGCACTCATCTCACATGCCAGCAAGGTAGTGCTCAAAATCCTTCAAGGTAGGCTTCAACAATACATGAGACAAGAACTTCTACCCATACAAGCTGGATTTAGAAATGGTAGAGGAACCAGATACCACATTTCCAATGATCCATTAGATCATAGAAAAAGCAATGGAATTCCAGAAAAGCATCTATTTGTGCTTCATTAACTCTGCTCAAGCCTTTGACTGTGTGGATTACAGCAAAATGTGGAAAATTCTTAGAGTTGGGAATATCAGGCCACCTTACCTGCACCCTGAGAAACCTGTATGCAGGTCAAGCAGCAATTGTTAGAACCAGACATGGAATAATGGACTGGCTCAAAATTGGGAAAGGAGTATATTAAGGCTGTATATTGTCACTCTGCTTATTTAACTTATATGCAGAGTTCATCATTCTAAATTCTGCACTGGATGAAGCACAAGTTGGAATCAAGATTGCAGGAGAATATCAATAACTTCAGATATGCAGATGACATCACCCTAATGGCAGAAAGTGAAGAGAAACTAAAGAGCTTCTTGATGAAGGTGAAAGAGGTGAGTGAAAAAGATGGCTTAAAATTCACCGTTAAAAAAACAAAGATCATGGCATCTGGCCCCATCACTTCATGGCCAATAGATGCGAAAAAACGGAAATAATGACAGACTATTTTCATGGGTTCCAAAGGCACTGTGGATGTGGACTGCAGCCATGAAATGAAAAGATATTTGCTTCTTTGAAAGAAAGCAGTGACCAACTTAGCATACTAAAAAGAAGAGACATCACTTTGTTAAAGGTCCATCTAGTCAAAGCTATGATTTTTTCCAGTAGTCATGTACAGATGTGAAAGTTGGACCATAAAGAAGGCTGGACGCTGAAGAATTGATGCCTTTGAACTGAGGTGTTGGAGAAGACTCTTGAGAGTCCCTTGGACTGCAAGGAGATCCAACCAGTCCATCCTAAAGGAAATCAGTCCTGAATATCCATTGGATGGACTGATGCTGAAGCTGAAACTCTAATACTTTGGCCACCTCATGCAAAGAGTTGACTCATTGGAAAATACCCTGATGCTGGGAGGGATTGGGGGTAGGAGGAGAAGGAGATGGCAGAGGATGAGATGGCTGGATGGCATCACCGACTCGATGGACATGAGTTTGAGTGAACTCCAGGAGTTGGTGATGGACAGGAAGGCCTGGCGTGCTGCAATTCATGGGGTCGCAAAGAGTCGGACATGACTGAGCAACTAAACTGGACTGAACTGAACTGAACTGAGGGATATTATATACAGTACAGTAACTATGGTTAAAAGTGCTATTTTTTTAAATTATTTTTTAAATGCAGGAAGATTGCTTTACAATATTTTATTGGTTTTTGCCATATAACAATGTGAATCAGCTGTAAATATACATACATCCTTTCCCTATGGAGCCTCCTCTCTCATCCCCCAATTCCACTTTTCTAGTTCTTCATTGAGTGCTAGATTGGTCTTCCTATGTTTTATAGGAACTTCACACCAGCTATCTATTTTACACATGATAGTGTGTATGTGTCAATGCTACTTTTTCCATGTATCCCACCCTTTCCTTCCCGCACTGGGTGTTCTCTATATCTGCATCTCCATTCTTTGAAAATAGGTTCATCAATATCTATTTCTAAATTCCATGTGTATGTGTTAACATGATATTTTTTTCTCTTTCTCACTACAACTCTCTCAAATTCATTCCTTTTTATGGCAGAGTAATATTCCAAATAACCCATAGTAGGTATGTACCACATCTTCTTTATCCATTTATCTGTCAATGGGCATCTAGGTTGGTTCCATGTCTTGGCTAATTACAATAGTGCTGAAATGAACATTGGGGTACATGTGTCTTTTAGAATTGTGGCTTTCTCAGAATTGTGGCCATTAGTGGGATTTCTGGGTCATATGGTGGTTATTTTCTTAGTTTTTCTGTTTTTTTTTTAAGGAGTCTCCATACTGTTCTCCCTAATAGGTGTATCAATTTGCCTTCCCACCAACAGTGCAAGAGGGTTCCTTTTTCTCTACATCCTCTCCAGCATTTAATGTTTTTAGGTTTTTTGGTGATGGCTATTGTGACTGGTGTGAGATGATAACTCATTGTAGTTTTGACTTGAATTTCTCTAGTAATGAGCAATGGTGAGCATCTTTTCATGGGTTTATTGGCCATTCGTATGTCTTCTTTGGAGAAATGCCTGTTTAAGTCTTCTGTCCATTATTTACTGGGCTCCTTCTTTTTCTGATATTGAGCTGTATATTCTGCTTGTATATTTTGATGACTAATCATTTGTCAGCTGCTTTGTTTGCACTTATATTTTTCCCATTCTGAGGGTTGTATTTTAATATTGTTTATTGTTTGCTTGACAGCAAAACTTTAAGTTTAATTATATCTAATTTGTTTACTTGTGTTTTTATTTTCATTACTTTAAGGGGTCAGTTAAGAATATTTTGCTGTGATTTCTGTCAAAGAGTGTACTGCCTACGTTTCCCACTAAGAGCTTTATAGTTTCTGGCCTTACATTTAAGTCTTTAATCCATTTTGAGTTTATTTTCTGTATGATGTTAGGCAGTGTTCTAGCTTCAGTTTTTTCTTTTTTTTTTTTTTTTTTAGCAAATGAGCCTGGCTGTGCCCATAAACTTTATTTCCGGACACTAAAACGTGAAGGTCATATAATTTTCATATGCCATGAAATAGTATCCTTATGTTGACTTTTTTTTTAACCATTTAACAATCTGAAGATCATCCTTGGCTCACACACTATACAAGAGCAGGTGGTGGGCAGCATTTGGTCTGTGGACAGTCATTTCCCAGCTCCTGGTCTAAACATACACTCCTATTTTAATACTTATTTTTTTCCTGGCAATTAGGGTAACTTCTACTTGATTAAGTGAGAACAATAATACAAAATTTTCTTAAGGCTTTGTCTATACTGCTGGTGTACACGTTTTTAAGACAAAAATGTAACACGTACTTATGTCAAGATTAAATATACTGGTAGATGAACAAACTGGCCAAGGTGCATTTATTTGACATCATGTCTGCACTGCTCTCCTGCACATGGTGGCATTTGGTTGCACTTCTGATTACAATACAGTAAGTGCCAGGTTCACTTGAAAACCCTCATTGGTACAACTTCTGTAAGTTAGAGACAGCTACCCTGGTATCTGTGACAGCAAAAGCGTGCTCTGAAGCTGGATCTCTCCAGTTTGGTTCAGGAACAAACGTACGCAGTCATTTAAAAATGGCCATTTGGGGAATAGGCCAGAATATAAAATGTTTGTCTGGTAAAATTAACCATTTAGCATTTTCAAAAAACAATTTTCAAGCGTTAAAACTTGTCTATTGAGTTGTTACACGGATACACACTATTACAGCGAGAAACCAACTGGCCACAGGCCATTATTTTAGCAACTTGGCTAAATTTTTTTTAAAAAATGTGTTCATGAAGTAGTAACATTTTTATTCAAATAAAATAGTGGCGAGATGGACTCTTTTCTTCCCACATCTAATGCGTGAGGTTGCTGCCAAGACGCCCCAACCCCCAACAACAAAAAAAATCAGAGACTGACTTGGGTGTTTCATTCAAACCTATATTTTCAGTTTCTCAAACGTGCACAGACCACGTTCCTGTTACACGCGTGCACCGCCGGGAGAGCAGAGACGCCCGGCGCCCCACTGAGGACTGTCCTCCTCCGTCTACAGGTGCATCCCTGCGCGCGCCCGCCCGCCCGGTGGCGACGCAATAAATACGCGGCTTGCGGCCGCCTGGGTCAGTTTTTTGTTTTTTGGTTTTTTTTTTCATGTAGCTGTCCAGGTTTCCCAGCACCACTTATTGAAGAGGCTGTATTTTCTTCATTGTATACTCTTGCCTCTTTTGTCAAAAATAAGGTGCCCATAGGTGTATGCATTTATCTGTGGACTTTCTATCTTTTTCAACTTGCCTGTATTTTTGTCTTGGTGTCAGTACCATACTGTCTTAATGACTGTAGCTTTTTAGCATAGTGTTAAGTCAGGAAGGTTGGTTCCTTGATCTCTGTTTTTTTTTTTCTTTCTTTCTTTCTTTCTTCCTTTCTTAAGGTTGCTTTAGTTATTTGTAGTCTTTTGTGTTTCCATACAAATTTTGAAATTTTTTATTCTATCTGTGAAAAATACCATTGGTAGCTTGATAGGGATTGCATTGAATCTGTAACTGTTTTCAGTAATATAGTTATTTTCACAATATTGCTTCTTCCAGTCCAAGAACATTGTGTATCTCTCCATGTTTGTTTGTTTTTGGTTTCTTTCATCAGAGTCTTTATCTTTCTGCATGCAAGTCTTTTGTCTCTCTAAGTAGGTTCATTTCTAGGTATTTCATTCTTTTTGTTGCAATTTATGGTGAATAAGATTGTTCTCTTAATTTCTTTTTCTGATTTTTTTTTATTGTTTGTGTATTGGAATGCAAGGGATTTCTGTGTATTAATTTCATATCCTACAAATTTACTATGTTCATTGAATAGTTCTAGTAACATTTTGGTGGCATCTTTAGGGTTTTTTTTATGTATAGTATCATGTCATCAGCAAACAATGATAGTTTTACTTCTTTTCCAATCTGGATTCTGTTCATCTATTTACTTTTATTCTCTGATTGCAGTGGCTGGGACTTACAAAACCATGTTGAATAATAGTGGTGATAGTGGGCACCGTTATCTTGTTCCTAATCTTAGAAGAAATGCTTAAAATTTTTCATATTGAGATTAATATTTGCTATGGATTTCTCATATATGACCTTTATTATGTTGATGTAGATTCCTTCTATGCCTGCCTTCTGAATAATTCTTATTATAAATCTATATTTAATTTTTTGAAGACTTTTGCTGCATCTATTGAGAAGATCATTTGTTTTCTTTTTTTTTCCAGTTTATTAATATGGTGTATCACATTGATCGATTTGTGTATTTTGAAGAATCTTTACATCCCTGAGATAAAGCCCACTTAATCATGGTATACAATCCTCTTAATGTGTTATTGAATTCCGTTTGCTAGAATTTTGGTGAGGATTTTTTAATCTGCTTTTACTGCATGCCATAGGTTTTGAATTGTTATGTTTTCATTGTCATTTGCTTCTAGTTATTTTTTTTTTTATTTCCCCTTTAATTTCTTCAGCGACCTCTTTGTTATTCAGAAGTGTATTTTTTAGGCTCCATATATTTGTGTTTTTAGTTTTATTACTTTAGTTTATATCTAATCTTATAACATTTTAGTCAGAAAAAATTCTTTATACAATTTCAATTTTTAATTTTTTTTCCAGAATTGATTTCGGAATGGAGATGTTATCTATCCAGTGGAAGTTCCATGTGCACTTGAGAAAAAGTAAAATCTACCTTTTTGAATGCAATGTTTATAGATATCAGTTAGGTCCATCTGGCCCAGTGTGTCCTTTAAGTCTTGTATTTCCTTAATTTTCTGTCTGGAATATCTGTCCATTGGTTTGAGGGAGTGTTAAAATCCTCCACTATTGTTGTGTTACCATTGATTTCCCCTTATGTAGTTGTTAGCATTTAATTTATGTATTGAGGTCCTCATATGTTCAGAGTTTATACATTTATATTTGCTTTATCTCCTTGAATTTATCCCTTGATCATTATGTAGTGTCCTTCCTTGTCTCTTGCAATGGTCTTCATTTTAAAGTCTATTTTTTTTTCTCTCATATGAATATTGCTACTCCATCTTTCTTTGGATTTTAATTTGCATGAAATACCTTTTGGCATCTCCTCACTTTCAGTCTGTATGTGTCCCTAGGTCTGAAGTGGGTCTCTTTTAGACAGTATATGTAGAGGTCTTGTTTTTGCATCCATTCAACCAGTCTATTACTTTTGGTTGGAATATTTAGTCCATTTACATTTAAGGTACTTATTGATGTGTATGAACCTATGACCATTTACTTTATTGTTTTTGCTTTGTTTTTGTAAGTTTTTTTCTCTCTCTCTCTCTCTAGTACTTCCTGTCTAGGGAAGTTTCTTTAACATTTGTTATAAAGCTGGCTTGGCGGTGTTGAATTCTCTTAACTTTTGCTTATCTGTAAAGCCTTTGAATTCTCAATCAAATCTGCATGAGCTCCTTGCTGGGTAGAGTAATCTTAGTTGTAGGATTTTTCCTTTCATCACTTTAAGTATATCCTACCACTCCCCTTGGCCCTCAGAGTTTCTGTTAGAAGATAACCTTTTAGCCATATGGGGATCCCATTATATGTTATTTGTTGCTTTTCCCTTGCTGCTTTTAATACTTTTTCTTCTTGGTTGAGTTTCATTAGTTTGATTAATATATGTCTTGGTATGTTTCTCACTGGCTTAATCCTGTATAGGAGTCCCTGAGCTTCCTGGACTTGGGTGGCTATTTCCTTTCCCATGTTAGGGAATTTTTCAACTATAATCACCTCAAATATTTCCTCATACCATTCCTTATTCTCTTCTTCTTGTACCCCTATAATTTGAATGTTGGTACATTTAATGTTTTCCCAGAGGTCTCTGAGGCTGTCCTCATTTCTTTCCATGATCTTTTCTTTTTCTGATATTTTCATTTTCAACATTTTATATTCCAGCTTACTTATGCATTCTTCTGCCTCAGTTATTTTTCTATTGGTTCCTTCTAATGTGCTTTTGATATCAGTTATTGTGCTGTTTGGGCTTCCCAGGTTGCACTAGAGGTAACGAACCTTCCCGTCATTGCAGGAGATGTAAGAGATGTGGGTTCAATCCTTGGGTCAGGAAGATGCCCTGAAGAAGGGAATGGCTACCCACTACACTATTCTTGACTGTAGAATCCCATGGACAAAGGATCCTTGCAGGTTAAGGTCCACAGGGTCACAACGAGTTGGACACGACTGAAGTGACTTGGCATGGCCATTGTGTTGCTCATTGCTGATTGTCTATTCTTTATTCTTTTTAGAATCTTGTTAAACATTTCTTGTATCTTCTCGATCCATGCCTCCATGTTACTTATCTGTGCCTCCACTTTATTTATAAGATTTTAGATAATCTTTGCTATCATTACTCTGAATTCTTTTTCAGATAGATTGCCTATTTCCTCTTCATTCAGTCGGTCTTGTGGGTTTTTATCACATTACTTCATCTACTGTAAGTTTCTCTGTATTTTCATTTTGTTTGATTTACTGTGTCTGGGGTCTTCTTTCTGCAGGTGCAAGGCCATAGTTATTCTGTTCCTGCTTTACTGATGATTTGGTGTGAGGCATCCAGCACTGGAGCTTGCTAGCCTTGAGTGAAGTTGGTCTGAATGTTGAGATGGAGGCCTTGGGGAGAGCTCTCATCAATTAATATTCCATGAGGTATGAGTTCTCTGGTGGCCCAACATCTTAGACTCAAATCTCCCATTTCAGAGGTTTAGATTCAACCACTTACCATAGCTCCAAGACTACACAAGCCACACAGCACAAAAAAGAAAAACATAGAAAGAAATAGGCAAATTAAAAAAAAATGGAAGCCAAACACACACACACATGCATGCATACAAAATAGAATGGATAGACAAAACTCCAAGACAAGTGGTGGAAGCAACATCCAAGGAAACTCACATTCACAAAGAGAAAAAAGAGCAAGAAGAACTAAAAAAATAAAACAAAAACAGGAATTGAAAAAGAAAACAGCACTCAAGACAATAAATAACCCATATGTGAAAATGAATACTAAGAACTATAGCAAAAACACAAAATAGAAAACATGGGGAAAATGCAATATAACAAAAGAGCACTGCAAATTTGGGAAAAAATAATAAAATAAATTGATTTAAAGATAGAAGCTTTTTAAAAAGGAAAAAAATTAAGTTAAAAATAAGAATTAAAGGAATTAAAAAAGAACAACAATAGCACAATATGAAAAAGAACCCCCCTCCCCACCAAATAAAGTATATGTACATAGAGAATCATAGTAAGAAGTATGTCTTCCTGTGTCCTCTGTTGTGCTTGCCACAAAGTGAGCACCAGTTAGTCTGCCAACTCAGGAAGTCCTCTAATATTTCTACAAAGGTCTCTGGACCTGCTGTGGGTGCTGTGGGGTCAACTCAGACTCAGATCTGACCTCACTCAAGCTTGTACTTGCTTCCAAAGTTCGCAATTGCACCCCAAAGTCCACAGTCTCAGGAAAATTATGGGGATTTAATCTGTTTCACCTGCTGCTGCAGGAGTGAATTCCCTTCCTCTTCTTTAATCACACAACCCCTGGTTTTGGTTTTGGTTTGGCCCCACCTCTGTTTGTAGGTCATCTTCTGGTTTCTGTTCCCTACTCAGACAAGAGCAATGACGTAGTAGGGCTCACTTGCTCAGTCAGGCTGGCGAGATGGAGGAGTAAGACATACACAGTTGGGGTGTGTATGGAGTACCAGCTATGGTTGAAGCCTACGGAAATTTGCCACAGTCTGAGGCAGTTTCTGTGTTTCCCCAGGGGAGCAAGCTGTGGGTCTTGGATCCCTCAGCAGAGGCAAGCTTCACCGTCTACAAGGAAAGTATGGACAGTGATCTGTGCCCACTCACAGCTTGGCGGTAGCTGCGACCCCTGAAATTGGGACCACAGGGACCTCCCGTCCCCCACCTCTGGAACCCACACCATCCCTGGTGGCAGCCAACTGGCATGTGTTCCCTCCTCTGTGATTGCAAACTGCAGTCACAGGTAGTCTCCCTCTGGCACTCATGTGGGCTTTGGCATATCTACCCCTGTTGTCACAGTCCACAGACATAGCTTGTTCCACCTCTGGCACTCACAAAGGTGGAGTCCTTTTCGTAGCAATGATCTCTTGCCTCTGTGGGAGGCCCAGACTTTTTTCCTAGACTCCCTGAGTTCTGTTGTACAGAGTATCTTCACTGCAGTCAATCCCAGTCCTGAGGTCTAACTCCCTCCCAAAACCTGAGCTTCAGCACCCAGCCCCCACCCACTCTAGCAGGCTGCATGCAACACTGCTGTTTTGAAAGTTATTAAGAGAGTAGGTCTAAGGAATTCTTATCAGTAGGGAAAAAAACATTTTTCACGTTTTTTTATGTCTACATCTGATGATAAATGTTAACTAAACTTGTGATATATGTTTTATAATATATGTAAGTCAAATCATGGTGTTTTATACCTTGCATTTTTTATAATGTTGTATGTCAATTAAATCTCAAATAAAACTGAAAAAATAAACTAAATATACTCTTATCATATAACCCAGAAATTGTGTTCTTTGGTATTTATCTGCTGCTGCTGCTGCTGCTGCTAAATTGCTTCAGTCATGTCCGACTCTATGAGACCCCATAGATGGGAGCCCACCAGGCTAACCCATCCCTGGGTTTCTCCAGGCAAGAATACTGGAGTGGGTTGCCATTTCCTTCTCCAGTGCATGAAAATGAAAAGTGAAAGTGAAGTCACTCAGTCGTGTCCAACTCTTAGCGGCCCCATGGACTGCAGCCCACCAGGCTCCTCCGTTCATCGGATTTTCCAGGCAAGTGTACTGGAGTGGGGTGCTGGTATTCATCTAAAGGAGTTGAAAACTTATGTCCATACAAAACCTGCACACAGATATTTACAACAGTTTTATTCATAATTTCCAAGACTTAGAGACAAGCAAGATATTCTTCAGTAGGCTAACGGATGTATAAACTGAGATACATTCAGGCAATGGAATATTATTCAGCACTAAAAATAAATGAGATTACATATGTATGCTTATGACTGATACATGTTGATGTATGGCAGAAATCAGCACAGTATTCTAAAGCAATTATCATTCAATTAAAAATAAATAAACTTAAAAAGAAATGAGATATTAAGCCATGAAAAGACATGGCAGGACTTTAAATTCACAAGGTCCAATCTTATGAAACTGATTGGTGAAAGAAACCAGTCTTAGAAGGCTACATACTGCATGATTCCAATATATGACATTCTGGAAAAGACAAAACAACAAAGTCAATAAAAAGATCAGTGGTTACCAGAGATTAGGGTGGGGGAAGGGGTGAGTAGGTGACGCATAGAGGACTTTTGCTGTAGCTGAAATACTATGAAGTACTGTAATGATAGATGTATGTCATTAGGCTTTTGTTCAGTTTCTCAGTCATGTCCAACTCTTTATGAACCCACAGACTGCAGCATGCCAGGCATCCCTGTCCTTCACTATCTGCCCAAGTTTGCTTATACTCATGTCCATTGAGTTGATGATGCTATCCAACTATCTCATCCTCTGTCACCCACTTCTCCTCTTGCCCTCAATATTTCCCAGAATCAAAGTCTTTTCCAATGAGTTGGCTTTTCTCATCAGGTGGCCAAATTATTGCAGCTTCAGCATCAGTCCTTCCAATAAATATTCAAGGTTGATTTCCTTTAGGTTTGACTGGTTTGATCCCCTTGCTGTTTAAGGGACTCTCAGTAGTTTTGTCCAGCACCACAGTTTGAAAGCATCAGTTCTTTGGCACTCAACCTTCTTTATGGTCCAACTCTCACATCCATACATGGCCACTGGAAAAACCATAGCTTTGACTGTACAGACCTTTGTAAGCAAAGTTGTTTCTCTGCTTTTTAATACACTGTTTTTTTTTTTATTATGGCATTATAGATTTGTCCAAACCCATAGAAGTAAAATAACGAGAGTAATCCCTAGTGTAAACTATGAATATTCAGTGATTAGGATGTGTCAATGGAAGTTCATCAATTGTAAAAAAAATTATACCACTCTGGTACATCTGCTGATAATGAAGGAGGCTTTGTGTGTTGGGGAAGAAGGGTATATATGAGAAATCTATGCACTTTCATATCATTGTTGCTGTGAATATAAAACTGTTCTTAATAAATGAACTCAAAAATATACAGTATAGTAAATGTTTATTGAATAAATTAACATAGTAGTAGAGCAGGAAGGGGGGAAGCATAACTGTTTTAGGAATCAGTGCCTTTGGATCAGGGTGGGGTCACTTTGAGAGGCTTACAGGGCAGACTGGATTGTGTAGAGAGATGACTGTGAATCAAGTAAAAACAAAATACCAAAGGCAGTTAATTACAAATATTGTTAATTTGGATCTATTTTCTACTGATCAGGTTCGTATCAGGGTAATAGCCCTTGACCCCACACATGAAAAGGGACACAAACAAGCTAAGTCCTAACCAAAGTAGGAATTCGCTAAAACACACAATAATCAACATGAAAAAAGTTAAAAACAAAGAGAAAATATTAAAAACAACAAAGCAAAAGCAACAAATAACACAAGAAAATCACAATATGTTTATCATTAGAAACTCTGCAAACCTGAAGGGAGTCTCACAATATATTTAAAGTTATGAAAGGAAAAACTTACAACCAAGACTACTCTACCTACAAAGAATCTCATTCAGATTCAATGGAGAAAAACAAAAATTTTACAGAAAACAAAAGCTAAACAAATTCAGTACCACCAAAAAACAATTTTACGACAAATACTAAAGGCACTTCTCTAGGCAAAAAAGTCAAGGTCACAAAAAGAAACATGAAGATTATGAAATGGGAAAACTCGTTGGTAAAGACAAGCACACAGCTTTGTTGTAGCTGTTCAGTTACAAAGTGGTATTTGGCTCTTTGTGGCACCATGGAGTGCAACAAGCCAGGTTCCTCTATCCTTTACTATCTTTTGTAGTTTGCTCAAATTCATGTCCATTGAGTTGGGGATTCTATCTAACCATTTCATCCTCTGCTGCCCCCTTCTCCTTTTGGCTTCAAACTTTTCCAGCATCAGGGTCTTTTCCAATGAGTCAGCTCTTGTCATCAGGTGGCCAAAGTATTGGAGCTTCAGCTTCAGCATCAGTCCTTCAAATGAATATTCAGAGTTGATTTCATTTAGGATTGACTGGTTTGATCTCCTTGCAGTCCAAAGGACTCACAAGAGTCTTCTCTAACACCACAATTCTAAAGCATCAATTCTTTGGTCCATTCTTTACGGTCCATCTCTCACATCTGTACATGAATGTTGTAAAGAACATAGGCTTGACTATATGGACTTTGAGTATAACCTTGCTAACATGTGAAATGAAGGCAATTATATGCTAGACTGAATATTCTTTGGCATTTCTCTTCTTTGTGATTGGAATGAAAACTGACCTTTTCTAGTTGTGTGGCCACTGCTGAGTTTTCCAAATTTTCTGACATAGTGAGTGCAGCACTTTAACAGCATCACCTTTTAGGGAACATTTCATACAAGGATGGGCACCATAAAAAGATAGAACCTAACAGAAGCAGAAGTGTTTAAGAAGAGATGACAAACACGCAGTAAAGATAAGTAATAATTAACATACAGATACAATATCAAAACCAGTAATCATGAGAGAGGAGAGTACAAATGCAAGGTCTTTAAAACACATGTGAAGTTAAGAAATCAGCAATTTAAAATGTATATACATGTATATACTGATTGTTATGCCAAATCCTCATACTAACCACAAGTCAAACATCTATATTAAAGACCTAAATGTGAGACCAGAAACTACAAAACTCTTAGAGAAAAACATAGGCTGAACATTTTTTGACACAAATCACAGCAAGATCCACTCTGACCAAACTCCTAGAGGAATGGAAATAAAAAAAAAAAAAAGTAAATAGGACTTAATTAAACTTAAAAGCTGTTGCACAGCAAAGGAAATCATAAACAAGATGAAAAGGCAGTGCTTAGAATTGGAGAAAATAATTGCAAATGAAGTAAGGGACAAAAGATTAATCTCCAAGATATACAACCAGCTCATACAGCTCAACATAAGAAAAACAAACAATCCAATCAAAAAACCATGTGCACAAGATCTAAACAGACATTACTCCAAAGAAGACATGAAAATGGGTAACAAACACATGAAAACAAAAGGTCAGTATTGCTCATTATTCAATTCAGTTCAGTAGCTCAGTCATGTCTGACTCATTGTGACCCCATGGACTGCAGCATGCCGGGCTTCCCTGTCCATCGCCAAACCCCAGAGTTCACCCAAACTCATGTTCACTGAGTTGGTGATGCCATCCAACCATCTAATCCTCTTGCTGTCCCCTTCTCCTCCTGCCTTCAATCTTTCCCAGCATCAGGGTCTTTTCAAAGGAGTCAGCTCTTCACATCAGGTGGCCAAATTATCAGAGTTTCAGCTTCAGCATCAGATCTTCCAATGAATAGTAAGGACTGATTTCCATTACAATTGACTGGTTGGATTTCCTTGCAGTCCAAGGGACTCGTTAAGAGTCTTCTCCTACACCACAGTTCAAAAGCATCAATTCTTCAGAGCTCAGCTTTCTTTATAGTCTTACTCTCACATCCATGCATGACTACTGGAAAATCATAGGTTTGACTAGATGGACCTTTGTTGGCAAAGCAATGTCTCTGCTTTTTAATATGCTGTCTAGGCTGTCATAAGTTTTCTTCCAAGAAGTAAGCATCATTTAATTCCATGGCTGCAGTCACCATCTGCAGTGATTTTGGAACCCAATAAAAGTCTGTGACTGTTTCCACTGTTTCTCCATCTATTTGCCATTAAGTGATGGGACCAGATGCCATGATCTTAGTTTTCTGAATGTTGAGCTTTAAGCCAACTTTTTCACCCTCCTCTTTCACTTTCATCAGAAGGCCCTTTGTTTCTTCTTTGCTTTCTGACATAAGGGTGGTGTCATCTACATATCTCAGGTTATTGGTATTTCTACCAGCAATCTTGATTCCAGCTCATGCTTCCTCCAACCCAGCCTTTCTCGTGATGTACTCTGCATATAAGTTAAATAAGCAATGTGACAACATAAAGCCTTGATGTACTCCTTTCCTGATTTGGAACCAGTCTGTTTTTCCATGTCCAATTCTAGCTGTTGCTTCCTGACCTGCATACAGATTTGCTGATTATTAGAGAAATGCAAATCAAAACTACAATGAGGAGTCACCTCACACTGGTCAGAATGGCCATCATTGAAGAATCAGTAAATACTGGATAGGATGTGAAGAAAAGCGAAGCCCCTTGTACTGTTGGTAGGAATGTAAGTTGATACAGCCACTATGAAGAACAGTATGGAACTTTCTTTAGAAACTAGGAACAAATCTGACATATGGCCCAGCAATCCTACAAGGGAGCATATACCCTAAGAAAGCCCTAATTGAAAAAGACACATTCACACCAATGTTCATTGCAGAACTATTTAAAATAGCCAGGACATAGAGGCAAACTTGAGTCAGTGGTAATGAAGTTATACAGAATAGAGTAAGTCAGAAAGAGAAAAACAGATATAATATGTTAATGCATATATGGAACCCACAAAAATGGTACAGATGAACCTATTTGCAGGGCAGAAATAGAGACTCAGACATAGATAACAGACTTATGGATACAGAAGTGATTTGCCATCACTTCATGGCAAATAGATGGAGAAACAATGGAAACAGTGGCTGACTATTTTGGGGGGGGGGGCTCCAAAATCACTGCAGATGGTGATTGCAGTCATGAAATTAAAAGACGCTTATTCCTTGGAAGGAAAGTTATGACCAACCTAGACAGCACATTAAAAAGCAGAGACATTGCTTTTCCAACAAAGGTCCGTCTAGTCAAGGCTATGGTTTTTCCAGTGGTCATGTATGGATGTAAGAGTTGGACTATAAAGAAAGCTGAGTGCAGAAAAATGGATGCTTTTGAACTGTGGTGTTGGAGAAGCCTCTTGAGAGTCCCTTGGACTGCAAGGAGATCCAACCAGTCCATCCTAAAGGAGATCAGTCCTGGGTGTTCATTGGTAGGACTGATGTTGAAGCTGAAACTCCAAAACTTTGGCCACCTGATTCGAAGAGCTGACTCATTTGAAAAGACCCTGATGCTGGGAAAGATTGAGGGCAGGAGGAGAAGGTGATGACACAGGATGAGATGAGATGGTTGGATGGCATCACCGACTCCATGGACATAGGTTTGGGTGAACTCCGGGAGATGGTGATAGACAGGGAGGCCTGGCGTGCTGTGGTTCATGGGGTTGCAAAGAGTTGGACACTACTGAGTGACTGAACTGAACTGAACTGAACTGAAGAGGGAAGTTTATAGCCTAACTCAGCAATCAAGAAAAGTATCAAATAAGCAACTTCAACTTATATCTAAAGCAACTACAGAAAGAAGAATAAGCAAAACTGGAAGCTAGTATAAGGTAATAAATGATAAAAATCAGAGCAGGAATAAATTAAACAGAGAATCATAAAACAATATAAAAGGTCAATCAAACTAAAAGCTTATTCTTAGAAAAGATAAACTGAATTGATAACTCTTTAGCCAAACTCATATAAGAAATAGGCATAGGGACCAATTAAATCAATAAATTTATAAATAAAAGGAAGTTGTTATGAATGACACCACAGAAATGTAAAGGACCATAAGAGACTATTACAAGCAACTATATTACCAAAAAAAAAAAAAAAAAAGGAAGAAAGAAAAAAACGGATATCCTAGAAGAAATGGACAAATTCTTAGAAAGGTTCAATCTTTGAAGATTGAGCCAGAAAAAGATAGAAAATATGAACAGAACAATCACAAGTATTGAAGTTGAAACTGTGATTAAAATCTAACAAACAAAAGTCCAAGACCAAATGGCTTCACAGTTAAATTCTAACTAAGTTTTAGAAAAGAAATTTGCAGATATCCTTCTGAAAAAATTCCAAAAAATTTGTAGAGAAAAGAACAATCCCAAACTTATTTTGTAAGACCACAATCACTCTAATACCAAAACCAGACAAAGATACCTCAAAAAACTACAGGCCAATATCCCTGATGAACATAGACACAAAAGTCATCAACATAATACTAGCAAAATGTATTTAACATGCATTAAAAGGTCATACACCATGATCAAGTGGGATTTATCCCAAGGATGCAAGTTTTTTTTTCCATATTTGCAGATCAATGTGATGCACTACATTAACAAATAGAGTAACGAAGTCATATGATCATCACATAGATGCAGAAAAAGCTTTGAATAAAATTCACCATCCATTTATGATAAAGAAAAAAACTCCAGAAAGTAGGAATAGAGGGAACCTACCTCAAAATAGTAAAGGTCATATATGACAAACCCATAGCTAACATCATACTCAATAGTGAAAAGCTGAAAACATCTACTCTAAAATCAGGAACAGAACAAGGATGCCCATTTTTTTTCATCATTATTAAACATAGTTTTAGAAGTCCTAGCCATAATAATCAGAGAATGAAAATATATATATAAATAATCCCAATTGATAAAGAAGAAGTAAAACTCACTATTTGCAAATGGCATGATACTATAGGTAGAAAACATAAAGATGCTAACAAAGAAACTACTAGCACTCATTAATGAGTTTGGTAAAATTGTAAGATACAAAATTAATATACAGAAATCTGTTGCATTGCATACCTTAACAATGAAATATCAGAAAAGGAATTTAAGCAAAGAGTCCCTTTTACCAGTACATCTGAAAGAATAAAATAGCTAAGAATAAACCTAACTAAGGAGGCAAAAAGACTATGCTATGAAAACTTAAAAGATGTTCATGAAAGAAAATTAAGACAATGCAAACAGATTGAAAGATGTACTGTGTTCTTGGTTTGGAAGAATAAATACCACTAAAATAACTATACTACCCAAAGCAATCTACAGATTGAATGCAATCTCTATCAAATTACCATGGCATTATTTTCACAGAACTAGAATTAAAAAAATGTAAAATTTGCATGCAACCACAATAAATCACAAGAAGTCAATGCTAATTTGAGAAAGAATAGAGCTGGAAAAATCAGGATCCCTGAATTCAGATTCTACTACAAAGCTACAGTATAGCACAAAAATAGACATATACCAATATAGAATGACAGAAAGCCCAGAAATAAATCCATGTATCTACAGCCAATTGTTGTTGTTCAGTCGCCCAGTTATGTCTGACTCTTTGTGATCCCATGGACTGCAATACACCAGGCCTCCCTGTCCCCCACTAACTCCCGAAGTTTGCCCAAGGTCATGTCCATTTCAAGGGTAATGCCATCCAGCCGTCTCATCCTCTGACACCCTCTTCTCTTTCTGCCCTCAATCTTTTCCAGCATCAGAGACTTTTTCAATGAGTCAGCTGTTGGCATTAGATGACCAAAATATTGGAGCTTGAGCTTCAGCATCAGTCCTTCCAATGGGTATTCGGGATTGATTTTCCTTGAGATTGACTGGTGTGGTCTCCTTGTTGTCCAAGGGACTTTTAGGAGTCTTCTCTAGCACCACACTTCGAAGGCATCAGTTCTTTGGTGTTGTGCCTTCTTTATGGTCCAGCTCTCACAACTATACATGACTACTGAGAAGACCATAGCCTTGAATATACAGAGCTTTGTTGCTAGAGTAATGTCTCTGCTTTTCAACACCCTACCTAAGTTTTTCATCGCTTTCCTACCAAGAAGCAATCATTTTCTGATTTCATGGCTGCAGTCACCATCCTCAGTGATTTTAGAGCCCAAGAAGAGGAAATCTGTCACACTTTCACCTTTTCCCCTTCTTTTTGCCATGAAGGAATGGGGTCAGATGTCATGATTCTAGTTTTTTTGTTTTGTTTTGTTTTGTTTTTTTTTTTGTTTTAAGCCAGTTCTTTCACTCTCCTCCTTCATCCTCATCAAGAGGTTCTTTAGTTCCTCTTCACTTCCTGCCATTAAATTGGTATCATCCACATATCTGAGGTTGTTGATGTTTCTCCCGCCTGTCTTTATTCTGTCTTATAACTCGTCCAGCTGGCATTTTTCATGAGGTGCTCAGCATATAGGTTAAACAAACAGCACGACGGCAGACAACTCTGTCGTACTCCTTTCTCAATCTTAAACCAATCAGTTGTTCCATACAGGGTTCTAACTGTTGCTTCTTGACCCTCATGAAGGTTTCTCAGGAGACAGGTAAGATGATCTGGTATTCCCATCTCTTTAAGAACTTGTCACAGTTTGTTACGATGCACACAGTCAAAGGCTTTAGCATAATTGATGAAACAGAGGTAGTTGTTTTTCTGGAATTTCCTTGCCTTCTTTATGATCCAGTGAATGTTGGAAATTTGATCTCTGGTTCCTCTTCCTTTTCTGAACCTAGCTTGGACATCTGGAAGTTGTTGGTTCACATAATGCTGAAGCTTAGCATGCAAGATTTTAAGCATGACCTTACTAGCATATCTCTGATAGCTTAGCTGGTACAAGAATCTGCCTGCAATGCAGGCGATCTCAGTTTGATTCCTGGGACAGGAAGATCCCCTGGAGAATGGACAGGATATCCACTCCGGTATTCATGAGCTGCCTGGTGGCTCAGATGGTAAAGAATCCAACGGAATGTGGGATACTTGGATTTGATCCATGGGTTGGGAAGATCCCCTGTAGAAGGGAATGGAAACACACTCCAGTATTCTTGTCTGGAGAATTTCATGGACTTCAGAGCCTGGCAGGCTACAGTCCATGGGATTACAAATAGTCAGACATGACTGAGCAACTTTCACTTCACTTACTAACACGGAAGATGATTCTAATTGCCAGATGATAAGCACATTATTGGGAATTGGGATGAGGATTGACCTTTTCCAGTCCTGTGGCCACTGCTGGGTCTTCCAGATTTGCTGACATATTGAATGCAGCACCTTGATGGCATCATCCTTTAGAGTTTTGAATAGTTCTACTGGAATTCTATCACATCCACTAACCTTATTAATAACAGTGCTTCCTAAGGCCCATTTGACTTCGCTCTCCAAAATGTCTGGCTCTGGGTGACTGAACACATGATTGTAGTTATCTGATTCATTAAGATCTTTTTAGTGCAGTTCTTCCATGTATTCTTTCCATCCCCTCTTGATCTCTTCAGCATCTACTAAGTCTCTACCTTTTCTGTCCTTTATTGTGCCATCTTTGGGTTAAATGTTCCCTTGATATATCCAATCTTCCTGAAGAGATCTCTAGTCTTTCCCCTTCTGTTGTTTTCTTCTAGCGTTAAGCACTGTTCATTGAAGAAGGCCTTCTTGTCTCTCCATGCTATTCTTTTCAACTTTGCATTCAGTTGAATGTACCTTTCCCATTCTCCTTTGCTTTTTGCTTCTCTTCTGTAGCAAAAATGCAGCATGTAGAAAGCCCAGAAATAAACCCATGTACCTATGGTCAATTAATCTATGCCAAAAGATATAAGAATATACAATGGAGAAAAGACAGTCTCTTCAATAAATGGCACTGGGAATACTGGACAGTTACCTGTTAAAGAATGAAACTAATGCATTCTCTAATATCATATATAAAAACAAATTCAAATTGTTAATACCTAAATGTAAGACTGTATGCTATAAAACTCCTAAAGGAAAGCATAGACAGGACATCTTTGACATAAATTACAGAAGTATCTTTTTGCATCTGTCTGCAAGAGTAATGGAAATAAAAACAAAATAAACAAATGGGACTTAATTAAACTTTAAAAAATTCAAAGTAATCTAAATATAACTTAAAGTTAATAGTAAAAAAGAAAATAAAATACTTTTCCTCCCAATATAGGAACAAGACAGGGTATTCATTTTCACCAAATGTATTTAGTGTTGTGCTATTGTCTATAGATAAGATAATTAGGCAAGAAAGAAAAATTAAGAAAAAACTTTCCAGTGTGGAAGAAGTAAAACTATCTCTATCTATAGATGATATAATATTGTATGGAGAAACATCTTAAAAACAAAACACTAATAATTTATTAGTAGCAATAAATGAATTCAGCTACTTTGCAAGATACATTATCAATATATAAAAGTCAATTGTATTTCTGTACTCTAACAATGAATGTTCCAAAAATGAAATTAATAAAACAATTATATTTAGAATAGCATCAAGATAGCCAACAGGTACATGCAAAGGTGCCCAACATTACTAATGATCAAAGAAATGCAAACCAAAACCAAAATAGATGTCACTTCATACCTGTCAGAACGGCTATCAACAAAAAGAGATTAAAAGTGTTGACAAAAATGTGGAGAAAAGGGAACACTTGGGCAGTGTTTTTAAGAATGCAAATTCATGCAGCCACTAGAGAAAATGGTATAGAGATTTCTCCAGAAATTGAAAATAGAGCTACAATATGATCCAGTATTTAAAATTCTGGATTTATATAAAAAATGTTTTAAAGTATATCAGAGAGAAATCTGCACTCCCATATTGTCAGGGAATGTTTGATGGGAGGATTCCTACATGCTCTCTCTCATGAGTCCTTTGTCCCTCTTCAAGCGGAACAGCACGCTGCTCCCAGGGACTGAGGTCATTGTGTGAGGCAAGCATGAGTCTCCTTTAGTGAACATTCTCCTTAGGACAAAACAGCTTAATCTCCTTCCCCTTTCTTGAGATATGGATTGTCTCCTGACCTTGTGACTAACATTACCCGTTGTTCCCTTGGTAACAGTTGCTGTACATTTGGTTTTCTGATCTCTATCATTCCCGAAAGAAGTTTCTTGTACTGCAGCCTATATATACTCATAGAAAAATCATTAAAGCACCTTTGCTCCATCAGAGCTTAGGTCCCCGGGTCTTTTTTGTCTCTCTCTCTCTCTCTCTTTCTCTCTCTCTCTTTCTCTCTTTCACTTTCTTATCGTTGACTCCGCGCCACAAGGTTCCGGTCCATTAAAGGACCCCAACACCATATTTATTGCAGCAACATTCAAAACAACCAAGATGTAGAAACAACCTATGTATCTGTCAACAGATGAATGGATAAAGGTGTGGCTTATATGTATAATGGAATATTATTCAACTATGATAAAGAAGAAAATTCTGCCATTTGCAAAATGTGTGGACCTCAAGGGCATTATGCTAAGTGAAATAAGCCAGACAGATCATGTTATCCCTTATTGTGAATTCATTTAAAAAGACAAACGTGTGAAGTAATGTTAATTAAATAAGTGGTGGGAATACTGGCACAATGTATACATATGTCAAAGAAGGGCAATGCCAAACAATGTTCAAACTACCGCACAGTTGCTCTCCTTTCAAATACTAGCAAGGTAATGCTCAAAATCCTTCAAGCTAGGCTTCAATATTAACATGAACCGAGAACTTCCAGATGTACAAGGTGGATTTAGAAAAGGTAGAGAAACCAGGGATCAAACTGTCAACATTCATTGGATCAAAGAAAAAGCAAGAGAATTCTAGAAAAATATCTACTTATGCCTCATTGACTATGTTAAAGCCCTTCACTGTGTGGATTACTACAAACTGTGGAAAATTCTTAAAGATGAGTATACCAGAACACCTCACCTGCCTCCCAAGAAACCTTTATGCAGGTCAACAAGCAATAGTTAGAACCGGACATGGAACAAAGGACTGGTTCAAAATTGAGAAAGGAGTACATCAGGGTTATATACTGTCCCCCTGCTTATTTAATTTATATGCAGATCACAATATGCAGAATGCCACATTAAATGAGTCATTAACTGGAATTAAGATTGCCAGGAGAAATACCAATAACTTCAGATATGCAAATGATGCCACCCAGATAGCAGAACACAAAAAGAAACTAAGAGTCTCTCAATAAAGGTGAAAGAGGAGAGTAAAAAAGCTGGCTCAAATCTCAACATTTAAAAAACTAACATCATGGCACCCAGTCCCATCACTTCATGGCAAATAGATGGGTAAAACATGGAACCAGTAACAGACTATTTTCATGAGCTCCAAAGTCACTGTGTACAGTGACTGCAGCCATGAATTAAAAGATGTTGCCTCTTTAGAAGAAAAGCTATGACCAACCTAGACAGCATATTAAAAAGCAGAGACATCACTTTGCCGATAAAAGTCCGTACATTCAAACCTATGGTTTTTCCATTAGTCATATATAGATCTGAAAGTTGGACCATAAAGAAGGCTGAGGTCTGAAGAATTGATGCTTTCAAATTGTGCTGGAGAAGACTCTTGAGAGTCTGATGGACAGCAAAGAGATCCAACCAGTCAATCCTAAAGGAAATCAGTCCTGACTATTCATTGGAAGGATTGATGCTGAAGCTGAAGCTCCAGTACTTTGGCCACCTGATGTGAAGTGTTGACTCACTGGAAAAGACCCTTATGCTGGGAAAGATTGAGGGCAGGAGGAGAAGGGGTTGACAGAGGATGAGATTGTTGAATGGCATCACCAACTCAGTGGACATGAGTTTCTTCACTTTCATTTTTCACTTTCATGCATTGGGGAAGGAAATGGCAACCCACTCCATTATTCTTGCCTGGAGAATCCCAGGGACAGGGGAACCTGGTGGGCTGCCGTCTATGGGGTTGCAGAGTCGGACACGACTGAAGGGACTTAGCAGCAGCAGCAGCAGCATACCAAGATTATTCAAAATCTGTGTAAAATATATCTCAATACTTCATATATTCTTATACATTCCTTTTTTAGTATATTGTTGCCTGAAATATCATCTTCATCTTTAACCCATAACACTTTCTTTCTGTGCTGATGCACGACACAAACTTAGGTTTCCATCACCATCTTACCGAAGATTGTCTTTATTTGCCTGTAGTGTCAGTCTTCCCATTTCCTAGATATGTCTTTCTCTTTTGTTGGATTATATTTGAATTTGCTAGAACATCTCAAGATGTTTCTTAAGAAAGCATGAATGGGATGGGAATTTCTTAAGGACTTTTGATTGTCTGAAAATATCTAAGACAACCAGCACACTTGTTATAGTTTGGTTCAATTGTAAAAATTTTTAATTAATAATTCTGAGACCATTTATCCATTGCTTTTCAGAACTTAGTGTTGTTATTAAACCAATTCTGATTTCCAACATGCACATGTAACCAATGTTTTTTTTCTGTAAAATACACTATTGTATTGAGTAATAAATGGACACTTTAAATAAGGAATACCATACTATCCAAGGCATCAAGTTTATTTTGAAATATTTATTTGGTACTCACCCCACCGTGCGTTGTCTCATCTCTTTTCCTAGAATTGCTATGAACTGAATGTTGGACATCCTGATATATTTCTCTAATTTTAAATTTTCACTACTATTTTTCATTTCTGACATTTTCCCTATATCCTTGAAGACTTTCTCAAGTATGTTTTACAGCTTTCATTTAAATAAATAATTTATGGATAATTTAAATATATAATTACCACTGAATTTCTAGTTTCCAAGATCTCTTCTCGCATTTTTAAGTTTTTTCCTCCCTGTAAATTAATATTTTTAATTTGATTTTACCTATTTTTATTTAACTGAAGGATAACTGCTTTAGGGGATTTTGTTGTTTTCAGCCAAATATCAACATGAATCAGATATAGGTAAACATATATCCCCTCCCTCTTGAACCTCCCTCCCATGTCCTTCCTCATCCCACCACTCTAGGTGGTTACAGACACTTTAGGAGTTACCTGAGTCATACAGCAAATTCTCATTGGCTATCAATTTTACAGTCTTATACAGTCAGAAAAATCAAGACTGGGAGCTGACTGTGGCTCAGATCAAGAACTCCATATTACCAAATTCATACTTAAATTGGAGAAAGTAGGGAAAACCAATAGACCATTCAGGTATGACCTAAGTTAAATCTCTTATGATTATAGATTGAAAGTGAAAAATAGATTCAAGGGATTATATCTGATAGAGAGAGTGCCTAAAGAACTATAGACAGAGGTTCATAACATTGTAAGGAGGCAGTGACCAAAACAATGCCAAAGAAAATAAATGCAACAAAGCAAAATGGTTGTCTAGGAGGACTAACAAAGAGCTGAGAAAAGAAAAGGAAGAGGAAAAGGAGAAAAGGAAAGATATATTCATCTGAATGTAGAGTTCCAAAGAATAGCAAGTAGAGGTAAGAAAGCCTTCCTAAATGATCAATGCAAAAAAAAAAAAAGAGGAAAACAATAAAATGGGAAAGACTAGAGATCTCTTCAAAAAAATTAGAGATGCCAAGGGTATATTTCATCTAAAGATGGGCACGGTAAGGAAAGAAACAGTATGGACATACCAGAAGCAGAAGATATTAAGAAGAGGAGGCAAGAGTACAGAGAGGAACTATACAAAAAAGATCTTCATGACCTAGATAACCATTATGATGAGATCACTCACCTAGAGCCAGACATCCTGGAGTGTGAAGTCAAGTGGGTCTTTGGAAGCATCACTTTGAACAAAGCTAGTGGAGGTGATGGAATTCCAGTTGAGCTATTTCAAATCCTAAAAGAAGATGCTGTTAAAGTGTAACATTAAATATGCTAGCAAATTTGGAAAACTCAGCAGTGGCCATGGGACTGGAAAAGGTCAGCTTCCATTTGCATTTCAAGAGGGGCAATGCCAAAGAATGTTCAGACTATGGCACAATTGAAATCACTTCACATGTCAGCAAAGTAATGATCAAAATTCTCCAAGCTAGGCTTCAACAGTACTGAACCATGAAATTCCAGATGTTCAAGCTAAATTGAGAAAAGGCAGAGGAACCAGAGATCAAACTGTCAACATCACTTGGATCATAGAAAAAGCAAGAGAATTAAAGAAAAAACATCTAATTCTGCTTCATTGACTATAATAAAGCCTTTGACTATGTGGATCACAACAAACTGTTCAGTTCAGTTCAGTTCAGTTCAGTCACTCAGTCGTGTCCGACTCTTTGCAACCCCATGAATCGCAGCACCACAAGCCTCCCTGTCCATCACAGACTCCCAGAGTTTACTCAAACTCAAGTTCATCGAGTCGGTGATGCCATCCAGCCATCTCATCCTCTGTCGTCCCCTTCTCCTCTTGCCCCCAATCCCTCCCAGCATCAGGGTATTTTCCAATGAGTCAACTCTTCGCATGAGGTGGCCAAAGTATTGGAGTTTCAGTTTCAGCATCAGTCCTTCTAATGAACACCCAGGACTGATCTCCTTTAGGATGGACTGGTTGGACTGTGGAAAATCCTTAAAGAGATGGGCATACCAGATCACCTGACCTGCCTCCTCACAAACCTGTGTGCAGGTCAAGAAGCAACAGTTAGAACCGGACGTGGAACAAGGGACTGGTTCTAACTTGGGTAGGAGTACATCAAGCTGTATATTGTCACCCTGCTTATTTAACTTACACTCAGATTCAGTTCAGTTCAGTTCATTTCCTGACTTTTTGTAACCCCATGGACTGCAGCATGCCAGGCTTCCCTGTCCATCACCAACTCCCAGAGCTTACTCTAATTCATGTCCATCAAGTTGGTGATGCCATCCAAACATCTCATCCTCTGTCATCTCCTTCTCCTCATGCCTTCTGTCTTTTCCATCATCAGGGTTTTTTCAAATGAGTGAGTTCTTCACATTATGTGGCCAACTTATTGGAATTTCAGCTTCAGCATCAGTCCTTGGAATAAATATTCAGGACTGATTTCCTTTAGGATTGACTGGTTGGATCTCTGTGCAGTCAAAGGGACTCTCAAGAGTCTTCTCCAACACCACAGTTCAAAAGCATCAATTCTTTGGTGCTCAGTTTTCTTTATAGTCCAACTCTCACATCCATACATGACTACTGGAAAAACCATAGCCTTGACTAGACAGACCTTTGTTGGCAAAGTCATGTCTCTGCTTTTTAATATGCTCTCTAGGTTGGTCATAACTTTCCTTCCAAGGAGTAAGTGTCTTTTAATTTCAGGGCTGCAGTCACCATCTGCAGTGATTTTGAACCCCCCACCCCCCCCCCCAGAAAATAAAGTCTCACTCTGTTTCCACTGTTTTACCATTCTCTTGCCATGAAGTGATGGGACTGGGTGACATGATCTTAGTTTCTCGAATGTTGAGTTTTTAGCCAACTTTTTCACTCTCCTCTTTCACTTTCATCAAGAAGCTCTTTAGTTCTTGTTCGCTTTCTACCTTAAGGGTGGTGTCATCTGCATATCTGAGGTTATTGATATTTCTCCCAGCAATCTTGATTCCAGTTTGTGCTTCATTCAGCCCAGCATTTTGCATGATGTACTCTGCATATAAGTTAAATAAGCAGAGTGACAATACACAACCTTGATGTACTTCTTTCCGATATGAAACCAGTCTGCTGTTCCATGTCCAGTTCTAACTGCTGCTTCATGACCTGCATACAGATTTCTCAGGAGGCAGATCAGGAGGCCTGGTATTCCTATCTCTTTAAGAATTTTCCAGTTTCTTGTGATCCACACAGTCAAAAGCTTTGTCAGAGTCAATAAGGCAGAAGTAGATGTTTTTTCTGGAATTCTCTTGCTTCTTCTATGATCCAATAGATGTTGGCAATTTGATCTCTGGTTCCTCTGCTTTTTCTAAAACCTGCTTGAACATCTGAAATTTCATGGTTCAAGTACTGTTGAGGCACGGCTCAGAGAATTTTGAGCATTACTTTATTAGCATGTGAGATGAGTGCAATTGTGCAGTAGTTTGAACATTTTTAGCATTGCCTTTCCTTCGGATTGAAATGAAAACTGACCTTTTCCAGTCCTGTGGACACTGTTGAGTTTTCCAAATTTGCTGACATACTGATTGCAGCACTTTCAAAACATCATCTTTTAGGATTTGAAAAAGTTCAATTGAAATTCCATCACCTTCACTAGCTTTGTTTGTAGTGTTGCTTCCTAAGGCCCACTTGACTTTATGCTCCAGGAAGTCTGGCTCTAGGTGAGTGATCACAGCATTGTGATTATCTGAGTCACTACAATCTTTTTTGTAGAGTTCTTCTGTGTATTCTTGCCACCTCTTCTTAATATCTTCTGCTTCTGTTGGGTCCATACCACTTTTGTGCTTTATTGTGCCCATCTTTGCATGATGCCCATCTTTGCCCATCTTTTGCCCATCTTTCCTTGGTATCTCTAATGTTCTTGAAGAGATCTCTAGTCTTTCCCATTCTCCTGTCTTCCTCTATTTCTTTCCATTGATCACTGAGAAAGGCTTTCTTATCTTTCCTTGCTCTTCTTTGGAACTCTGCATTCAAATGGGTGTATCTTTCCTTTTCTCCTTTGCCTTTAGCTTCTCTTTTCTCAGCTATTTGTAAGGCCTCATCAGACAACCTTTTTGCCTTTTTGCATTTCTTTTTCTTGGGGATGGTCTTGATCACTGTCTCCTGTACGGTGTCACGAACCTCCATTCATCGTTCTTCAGGCATTCTGTCTATCAGATCTAATCCCTTGAATCTATGTGTCACTTCTACTATATAATATAGAGACTTTAGGTCATACCTGAATGGTCTAATGGTTTTCCCTACTTTCTTCAAAATAAGTCAGAATTTGCCAATAAGGAGTCTACGATCTGAACCACAGTCAGTTCCCGGTCTTGTTTTTGCTAACTATATAGAGATTTTCCATCTTTGGCTGCAAATAATTTAATCAATCTGATTTCGGTATTGAGTATCTTGTGATGTCCATGTATAGAGTCTTCTCTTGTGTTGTTGGAAGAGGGTGTTTCCTATGACCAGTGCATTCTCTTGGCAAAACTCTGTTAGTGTTTGACCTGCTTCATTTAATACCTGAAGGTCAAATTTGCACATTACTCTAAGAATCTCTTGACTGCCTATTTTTGCATTCCAGTCCCCTATAATGAAAAGGACATCTTTTTTGAGTGTTAGTTCTACAAGGTCTTGTAGATTTTCATAGCACCATTCAACATCAGCTTCCTCAGCATTACTGGTCAGGCATAGACTTGGATTACTGTGATGTTGACTGGCTTGCCTTGGAAATGAACAGAGATCATTCTTTCATTTTTTGAGATTGCATCCAAGTATTGCATTTCAGACTCTTTTGTTGACTATGATGGCTACTCCGTTTCTTCTAAGGGATTCTTGCCCAAAATAGTAGATATAATGGTCATCCGAGTTAAATTCACCCATTCCAGTCCATTTTAGTCTGTTGATTCCTAAAATGTTGATGTTCTCTCTTTCCATCTCCTGTTTGACCACTTCCAATTTGCCTTGATTCATGGATATAGGATTTTTGGTTCCTATACAATATTGCTCTTTACAACATTGGACTTTGCTTCTATCACCAGTCACATCCACAACTGGGTGTTGTTTTTGCTTTGTCTTTGTCTCTTCATTCTTTCTGCAGTTATTTCTCCACTGATCTCCAGTAGCATACTGGGCACTTACTGACCTGGGGAGTTCATCTTTCAGTGTCCTATCTTTTTTTTTTTTT